>NC_060169.1:2918313-2965496 GCF_021292245.1 Micropterus dolomieu | reverse complement strand
GCCTCAACCCAACAACCAAGTACTTTTAGTACCTAAACCCAACCTAGTACTTTTGGTGCCTAAACCCAACAACCAAGTACTTTTAGTACCTAAACCCAGCCAAGTACTTTTGGTGCCTAAACCCAATAACCAAGTACTTTTAGTACCTAAACCCAACCAAGTACTTTTGGTGCCTAAACCCAACAACCAAGCACTGTTAGTACCTAAACCCAACCAAGTACTTTTGGTGCCTAAACCCAACAACCAAGTACTTTTGGTGCCTAAACCCAACAACCAAGTACTTTTAGTACCTAAACCCAACCAAGTACTTTTGGTGCCTAAACCCAACAACCAAGTACTTTTAGTACCTAAACCCAACCAAGTACTTTTGGTGCCTCAACCCAACAACCAAGTACTTTTAGTACCTAAACCCAACCAAGTACTTTTGGTGCCTAAACCCAACAACCAAGTACTTTTAGTACCTAAACCCAACCAAGTACTTTTGGTGCCTCAACCCAACAACCAAGTACTTTTAGTACATAAACCCAGCCAAGTACTTTTGGTGCCTCAACCCAACAACCAAGTACTTTTAGTACCTAAACCCAGCCAAGTACTTTTGGTGCCTAAACCCAACAACCAAGTACTTTTAGTACCTAAACCCAACCAAGTACTTTTGGTGCCTCAACCCAACAACCAAGTACTATTAGTACCTAAACCCAGCCAAGTACTTTTGGTGCCTAAACCCAACCAAGCTGCAGCCGCTTCACATCGTCAACAAAGCCTCTGGCGCTTAACTTCCCATTTGGGTCACAGAATCTGATAGGTCACACATTTTGGTGTCACACCGGCACTTCTCACCAGCTGCCGGCCCTCTTTTCTGCCCTCTCCATATTCCCGTGTCTTTTCTCACCTGCCTGCTAATTTCTTTTGGCGGAGACAGAGCAGAAAGAAGCCCGGGGGCCTTTCATGCAGAAAGTTGCTCTTCAAAGTCACTTTTCATGAACCGACCAATCACAGCCTGGAGTAGGCGGGACATTAAAAAAAGATTGATGCATTACAGCAAACTTTTGAAATGTTGAACTCGTTGTTCTGAATGCACGGTTTTTATTATTGACAAGTTAGTACTTTGCATAAACAAGAGTCTAACCACCATGTAGAGCATTCTTCTTGCACAATCATTTTATGACAACAAACAGAAACAAACAAAAGAAAACAACCCACAAAAATTAAACCGCTGGTTTGTCCAACTGGAATTAATATTACACTAATGGTAATCTATATGGTAGCTAATCAAACTAATCTCTGTAGGCAGAGTATCCAAATGAAGTGTGACCTGGAAATATATTGTTTAACTAATAAATGTACTTTTTATTTAACGTTATAATATTTATTAATACGCTAATTTATTTTCGTGACTCCTCCAGGTTGTGGATATATTTTGTTTATCAAATGGTCAGAAATAATGAAAAAATGCAGAGATTTCAGTCATAAGGTAACTCACTGCCTTTACTGTACGCGAACCGATCGTGCTTACTTGTGAAGTCACCCCCGAAAGGCCCATTCTGAGGCAGGAAAAACCCTAAATGAGATAACTTCTGTTTTGAACTGGGCTATATAAATACAGTTAATTAACTTTAAATACAACGGGGAAACTAATAGAAACAGTAAGGCAGAACAGTTGGTGTGAATGTAAATATATTAGTAGGATATAGAGAGAAGGAGTGTGAGACTTCATGTTCACTATTAATGCTCTTTCCCTTATACATACTAATGTTCATGAATTGCCATTATGCACTTTTTTTTTTTTTTTTTTTTGTCAAGTAAGACATTTTAACCAGGAGCCATTTGAAATTATTTTCTACTTTATTCTTTATTTCCTCCATCATCTCCGACACTGTCAGTTATTAGGTGAAACAGTCTTTCTCCAACCCCACCTCCCCTGTGTCCAGCTCTGTCTCTCTCTTCCTTCAAATCTGTCCATCTCTCTCTCTCTCCCTCTCTCCACCGTTACTCTGAAAAGAGCCAAATTACCTCCATTCATTTAGGCTCCAGACAGGTGAATTAGCCTACATGGAATAATTCCTAGATTGAGTTCTCCACCAACCCGTCCACGTTCTAATGGAATTAGCCGAGATAAGAGTCCTGAGGAAGTCGGCATGATTTAAACGTGACACAAAACAGAAATCCTCGCTGAGCCATTTTAATCGAGTGATTTGTCTATTTCTTAGTGGTTTCAACTTGCGGACGTGTCGAGAATGATGCAGAGAAGTCAGCCTAACTTAGCTTAAACCATTTTTTATTCAACTCACTTCTTTCTGTTCAATAGTGCTCATTATAAAGACCGTTCAGGGTGTCAACATAATGCGTTGACCTTATAATGGTTTAGGTGTACGTGAGTGTAGAGCGCCTGTCATCTGTGAGGATAGTGGAGTGCTCTCTGCCAGTGTGGAATAATATCACTCAGTTTTTCTTTACTAGGTAGGAGTAGATTGTTCATTAATTTGTTAGTTGCTCAAAGGATCATTCAGGCCGCAGTGAACGTGAAACCTATTTAAACATTTTGAACAATGAAAAACAACATTAGTTCCCAGTTTGGATCATTTTGGATATGATGTACATGGAACACACAGAAACTTGATTTAGCTCCCTGTTTATGTGATGCTAATGGGTGAAGAGTGGAAGTTAGTCTCAGACTTTGTGGGTACATTGTGTATATCCAGGTGTTTCCAGGGTTCTCAGCTTCCATAAGGACGGTCTGACCCATGGAAGCAGTAAAATCATGCATCTGTCGGGGGGTCACTAATTCATTTATCAACAACCATCATTTTGAATCACAAATAATGTATTTGTCATTGTAATTAGTACTATTATTTACATTAAAAAGATAAACATTTGACATGTTTTCCTAATGAACTACACTGCGCACCGCAAGACTGACAGGATGGCTGCACTTCAGTTCAGTTTTGACCGAACACGTTGAGACCGCGACCCGCAAACAAAAACTCATTTGTATTCAGTGCTTGATTTGGGCCGGTACCCACCTTTGGCATACCGGGACTTTTTCTTGCGTACCGGTGTTCTGACGATATATGCTGCCTTGTCGGAAAATGCTACCGTAGCAGAAATCGATAGCAGAGTCTATTGAGTCGCTCTGTCCTATCGAAAAATGCTACCTTATGTGTTCCCTTTTCCAATCCCATAAAGGTATAACTTTCACAGTATTATGACACATTCTGTTTTTGGTTATATTATAACATCATTTCAGGGGTAGCGTATTCTGATAGACTAATATCCCCTATCAAATAAAGCTCCCACCACAGAATCATTTTATATTACCCCACTACTCACTCCATGTGTACTGTAGGGAGATGGGGAACATGTTGAAATACTGTATTAAGCCATCTTTATTTTTATATTGTGTTTTTTTATATTATATAAGATATCAGTGTATTCTGATACATATATATCTGATATCTATATATAATTTTTTATTTTTTGGATATTGCTGACGATCAGCCGCTATCTTGACGGCATGCCCAACAGCAAGGTTGCACAGATTTATGGGCGTGGAAACAGATCACGCTTGTGGGTCATACGCATGTGCAGAACCGCTAAGTAGCACATCTCGACAGGTAGCATAAATCGACAGAACGCCGGCACTTCTCACAAGCTGCATTAGGCTATGTTCCACTATATATTTATATTTTGAATTCTCACCTGCCACCTTTATTTTGTTTCCCTTCATATAAATAAAGACATTTCCACAATAAATTGGTGCAGAAAATGTCTCCAGAATGCAGAAAAACTAAGTGTTAAATGGTCAAAGTCTTCTGATGTGGGACCCCAAGACCCACCCACTGATATATTTCCGCAACGAATATTTATTCAAAATACTGTTAAAATATCTTCTCATCTTGTTCTTGTGACCCAAGTTTGCCGTCACACTCCTAATCTGACCCCTATTTAGTTATTTATTTATCTCTGCCGGTAACGTTAGCTAGTAGGCTACATTAGAGACGAAGCTCAGATTATAACACGAGCCCTGTCTTTGGTGTATTGTTATCTCAGCCACTCTCATTTATGTACAGATTGAGTTAGCAGAACAGGCTGAACCCAGTTGAGTTCATTCACCAGATTGTTTACTGCGCTGCCTGATTTGCCTTCGTCATCTGATCAGCGGTAGCTAATGGAAAATCAGGGTCGACATTAGAATTTATCCTGTCTTTTAACGCCGCGGTGTAAATCACCATTACATTCTTTATCACCATATTTTTTGTTTTTAAGTGCCACAAAAAACTCCAAAATCAAACCATATTAGCATTTAAACACACTGTTTGATTAATGTAGCTTCAAGTTGAAATACAAAGTTTGCACCTTTAATACCTTATACGAAATACCAAGAACCATCAGAGATCACTTTTATCCAAAGCACTTTGCAAGTTTCCTCTCATTTGCCCATTCACACCCCATGGCAGGCAGACACCATGCTGGCGTGACCGGTGGGAGTAATTGGGATTCATTAGTGGACGGCCGCTCTACCTGCTGAGCCACAGCCGCCATTATTATTCTAAAGAACTTCTCAGGAACATTTCTCAGTCAGATACATTTTCTTTGAAAAGCTTCAAATGAGGCAGATATAATCACAGAGAATGTTGGCAATAAGTGAGTGCACTCTAAAGTATAAATGCATAAAGATCACGGAGAAACCTGTTTTAGATGAGATCTGAAACAGAATCCTGGATAAACTACATGAACCTGGCATGCATAGATTCATTTCATTTTCACAAAACAAAAAGAGACCCAATCCAGAAAGAACCCGAAGACAGTCAGACTATGACAAACAGACGATATGATGTTCTATCAATAAAAGCATGGCAACATGTCATTTTTCCTGCAAAGATCACACTTTGGCTAAAAAACTTTTTACTTGTCCAACAATTATGACGCACAAAATGAGAACTGATCCCCAGAAGACTCAGGAAAAGAACTGGAAAGATCAGTCTATCTGTCAATTTAAAGAAAAAGGACCTGTAATCAAGCCCAAAGACCAACCATCGCCTTGTTCCAGCTTCTCAATAATGAGAATGTTCTGCTTTTCTTTGTCTCATGTGACAGTAAGCTGAATATCCAAGAGTTGTGGACTTTTGTCCGTCACCTTCGGCTTTGGGAAATTGTGATGACATTTTCGGACATTTTTAAGTTATTTGTTGATTTATCAAGGAAATAATTATCAGTAATTATCAGCATTAACTTGGGGTGGTGATGGAGCAGTGGATAAGACACATGCTTTTGGTGTGAGAGACCCGGGTTCGATTCCATTGTGAGACACCAATGAGTCCCTGAGCAAGACACTTAACCCCTAGTTGCTCCAGAGGCGTGCGACCTCTGACATATATATATATATATAGCAATTGTAAGTCACTTTGGATAAAAGCGTCATGTAAATGTCACTTCTTATAAAAATAATAAATCCTGGACCAGAGATCCACAGTAGAGCAGGACCCAACTCCAACCCAATTACATTGAACATGTTTTGGATATGGCCCATCTCTGCTAGGAACCGATTGGACCCATTGTGAAAACATCCTTTTGTCCAAACTGACCTTTCCAAAGACATATTATCTCAAAAATTAGTCTCAGTATTGTTTGGATAGGAACTACCTACAATTCACAAAACAGCATTTATTTGATGTTGAATCTGGATTCCAACTTGATATTTAGTGTTTTAAATTTAAATATTTTCCCATTAACCACAGGTGAATGAAACCCAATGTTGACGTCAGACAGTTGTTAGAGAATAACTATTTCTAGCTGGTAAAAATTCACAGGATCCTTAAGAGGGGAGCTTGGGTGTGCCGAAAAATAGTCTGTACCTGAAATTCTTTTGCTGGTGTCTTTTTAAGAGACAGCCTTGCCCATTCGGCAGGTTTAACCAGAAACACTCAAGAGAAACAAGATTTTGTTGATAATTTACACTCCTCTCACTGCTCCTTTATTATTTTTGTACCAACCTAGATGCCAGGATGAATGCCCAGTTGGCACTTATGGGCCGCAGTGTGCCCACAAGTGTGACTGTCAGAATGGGGCCAAGTGCTACCACATCAACGGCGCCTGCCTTTGTAACGAGGGCTTTAAGGGCCCCAGCTGCCAGGACCGCTTCTGTCCCACTGGCTTGTACGGACTCATCTGTGACAAATACTGCCCCTGCAAAACTGCAAACACACTCAGGTACTGAACTGTTGGTCAAGCAGGCATGAAACTTTCTATGCTTTTCCACTGTACAACACAGTATAAATAGAAGAAGTTTGTGTTTGAATTACTTTAGCTTGTTTATTTAAATTAGAGAACTGTACATCACTAAACTATTACATTTTAACCAAAAAAGGCTGACCTCTGTCAACAGATACATACAGTATTTATAGTGTCGTGTTTAGGTGTCTGTTCTTTAGCCAATAGATCATTTAGAAAAGAACATTTAGTATGTAGAGTAAGTACAAGAGATACTGTGCTTTTAATTGTTTTCTGTTTTTACAATTTGTAATACAATTCTATCCTCTCAGCACATGGTTTGTTTTTTGTTTGTTGTTGTTGTACATGCAGAATAAAATATGCACTTTAAGATGTAGACTGCTTGACTAACTTCTAATCTCCTTGATCTCTCAGCTGTCACCCTCTGTCAGGAGAATGCACCTGTGCAGCAGGATGGGCGGGGCTTTACTGTAACGAGACCTGTCCGGCAGGTTACTTCGGCGAGGGCTGCAGAGAGCTGTGCGCCTGTGCTAACGGAGCCGACTGTGACGGCACCACTGGAGCTTGTCTGTGTGCTCCAGGGTTCATAGTAAGTACAGAAGCACACCTACTCTGAGAAAAAGCTTCCCTGTTTGCTGAATGATTCTAATCACTGTGCCGCTTTAAATTAACATCAGGAGTTTCAGGTGTTTTATGAGATTGCTTTTGAATACTTTAACTGCTGTTAGTGTAATGTAAACAGACCAATTTAATCATGAAATAACTTCTCAGGATATTTGTGATTCTACTTACATAACATAACAACATGAATACCATGACCACCACTACATACTACAGCAGCCTGTACATACGCTGCAGGTTGCTGCTTTTCACCCACTGTAATCTCATCACGTAGCCACAAACAGCGCAACACGTCCTCATATAGAAACGACAGAATAGGTCGATTGTGGATGTCTTCAAAACCAATGACTGTTTTTAATGACTCCCAAAATGACATTTATGAGCGCAGCTGTAGGGTTAACAGTCAAAATGCATACAATCATGGTTTAGGCACACATCGCTGTGATAGTTAGGGTAAGGGGCTTCAGGGGGTTGTTGATGCCTTTAACAGGAAATAGAGCTAACGGTAATGTTAACTTGTGCTAGCGCTTACGGTAGCTAGTGCTATAAAAAACGCTAACACTAGCTAGTTAAGGCTACAAAACGCTAAAAAAAACCACTACAAAACGCAAAAAACTCACACATTGCAACACTAAGGCTAAAAGTACTACAAAAAACAAAAATTAATGTTGGCTTTTGGTTTCACACTGGTAAAGTAAAGTAAAATCGCCTAAACAGTTATCCATCCGCCTTACTCAACACGTCCAAAGTAGAATTTTTGTGGGTTTTTTATTTCCTACACCTGGTATTTTTTCAAATGCACTTTGCCACACAACCGCAAGAGGCCGTCCATAGCGAAAAATTTGGTTGTTTTAAGCCCTTCAACTATCGACCTATGCTGTAGTTTTCTGGGTGAGGACGGGCTGTACAGCGAGTTGTAGCTTAAGGGAATGGTTAGCAACATATAACACGGTTAAAATAAGCAGGGGTGGAAATTAACTTTTTGGCTCACCTGCCAATCGGAACGTAGCAAACAGCACATATAAATAAACGGGAGATTTACGGGGAAATATTTTAACGGGAGGATATCAGGAGAGAACGGTAAAACACGGGAGAAACCCGGGGGAAATCGGAGGGTTGACGGGTATGGACATTACGGGGGTAGCTAGCTAGCTAAATGCTAAAAACACTCCAGGTACTCCAACCACGACTTGACGGCTCCTGACTCAAATCCCCATCCTTACATATCTACGCCAATAAGACACAAGTAAACTGAAATTAACATACACAACAACCAATGCCCCTAATCCGTGTGTCACACGATTTTAGATCCCTTGGTATAGCGGGGGACAGATTTAAGTGCGACACACAACCAAAAACATTGCTGATCCACTGTAAGCTACCAAAAACATATTACATGGTGATAACATACTGAATACGTTTACCCGCCAACGCATTGGCGCTTGGCGGATGTTAATTTCCAGCTAATAAGCTAACTAATATCATAAGCATAATTTATTGGCCCGGACAAAAAATAAACCTATTTTGTTGACTTACAGGGACGAAATCTGGACCGTGTATATAAGCATTCTCTATGGTTCCCTCCACGCATCCACGGCTATTTGTTTTAGTATCTTTGTGGGCCCTCCTCACATGAGGACCCTGTATACACAGTCCCCTTCCCACCCCTCCAGTCCTACACCCCTGTTGATTGATATTAGGGCTACAATGAGTAGCTGATTAATCTAGTTGTCGATTCACAGAAAATGTATTGCCAAATATTTTATAATAATTGATTAATCATTTAAGTCATATATCAAGCACAAAAGCTCTCTGGTTCCAGCTTCTACAATGTGAGGATTTGATGCTTTTCTCTGTTTCATCATAGTAAAAAAAATATCTTCGGGTTTTTTTCAGGCAACACAAGACATTTGAACATGTCACCTTGGACAGATTTTATACTATTTTATGACATTTTATAAACTAGAAGATGATGGCAGACTGCTGACTGACTGCAGTGGTTAAAGTGTTACTGCAACTTACATGTAGTATTGCACTTCCATAAAGTCGGGAATCTTGTGAGAGACAGATTAATAAAAGATCAATAAAAATCAAAGCAGCAGGGGGAGATTTTTTCCTGACTTTTAGTCCCTAATATGAGTGAAGCTCCAAAAATCCTACACTTCCCAGAATGCACCTTTCATAAGACTCTCTCTGCCTGGTAAACTTGCATGACTTTCAAACTCCTCACCTCCAGTTTGCAACTATAGTTGAAAATTTGTAGTCATGCTCAGATAACCCTGATGACATCAATATGACATCATCAGGGTTATATTCTCTATCTGGACAAAGCTTCTCCAGAGCCGCTTAAGACATTTTACCACTGTTTTTCTGGCTGAATAGTACTCCTCATGACTAGTAAACTAATATCAATATGTAAAATTGTTGGAGTGCCCCTTAAAGAAATAAAACTGAGGAACTGCAGGATTATTGATAGGAAAGACATAAAATTACTTTTTTTTCCTTTGCTTTTTTCTTTACAATTACTACTGGATAATATTACTGGATCACAACCTGTGACGAGGGGTCACAAGTAGACATACAGTAGTTTTGCTTTAAGTGTAACCTACAGCTTTAGACACAGTGCGATGCTTAAATGAGATTTTCACTATCTACCTCTCTTGGCACAGTTTTAAGAGAAACACAGTTTCTATGATCAGGAGGCACTGCCTGCTGCTAAAGCCCAGTTGAACATGAGACCTAATGAATCAACCAAAGAGATAACGTCCATTCTGTCTACATCATCCCAAGTCTACATTGCAGCAGCTGTAGGAAAACATCGCATATACAGCAAGAACATGCACAGAAGCTTCAACGGCACTTCAAGGGACATCTGCTGGTAGCTAAAGTACTGTATGTGTGAGTTAATTATATTAAAATACTACTAGAAAGGTTCATCCAGAAGCTTAGTGTCTTTGTTCTGAAAAATGAAGAAGTTGTATTCAATTGAGCGTCTTTCCAGACAACATGTGAAGATAATGTGTGCAGGCTTTTTTAGCAGCAGGTGCAGAACAAGCTCTCTGACATGCTGAGGTTAATTTATCACGTGCTTTTGACTCTGCAGGTTTACTCATAGAGCTGCATGGCTTGTAATGGAGAAGGGCTACTGCAGGTGCAAACCCCATGATATAGGTCAACCTTGTGGAGGAAGAGAGTATGCAAATGTAAAGGGGTAGTGTTGTGTATGTATAAGCAGTAATAAGAATTCAACATTTTATCTAGACCTCAGGCTGTGTGTGTGTGTGTGTACTCAGGCACAGTGGTGCTTTGAGCTAAATGCTAACATCTTAGTTTAACATTATAGTATGCAATCTGTTGCTAAGTAACTACTGTGCAGCTCATAGAATTGTGATTAAAGGTAAATGCTAGATTTAGGTCAGGAAGGATTCAAAATTACATGTAGCAGTGACTGTGTGTGTTTTTGACCGATGTGTGCAGCCCAGCAAAGCAGCAACTGGTGAGAGACCCCTATGGTGCGTTGACTGATCTTGCAGTGACTGCGTGGAGATAAGACAGGGACTTAAATAATCGGACTGAGAACATCAGGGATTTTCAGCAGATGAAAGCAGGATGAGCGCTGCAGATAAATGTCCGTTTGGTTTATAGCAGCTAAATTCAGAGTGTTGTTTTGATTTAAAGGGAATTTATGCTGCGCTGGTAACTCACAGTTTGGTACTCTCTGTGTGTCACTGTGTGGGCAAGAAACCAGCTTTAAACAGAATTTATATGTGGTATTGTCACCACTCTTGACAGATCGATCGATATCTGTAAACATGTGCAACTCTGAGCCAAGATTGGAAATCTGCAGAACAACACTACTGATCTGTCACACCATGAGGAACTGTTGAGTTGGTTTCAGCGAAAAGAAAGAATTACACGAGGTTTTCTTCCAAACAAGTGTTACAAATGTACACAAAAACTTTGCTCTAGATAACGTACAGTATCTATAATAATAATAATAATAATAATAATAATCTTTATTTGTAGAGCACTTTTCAAAAACAAGTTACAAAGTGCTTTAACAAGTGTAAAGACAATAATACAAAAACAATACAAGATAAAAGCATGAAAACATTGAAAAGACTAAAATACACGTTTAAGATAAATATAAAATTAGTAAAATACAATAAAATAAAAGGGATAAAATAAAGTCAAATAAGATCGGGAAAGGCTCTCCTATAAAAGTATGTTTTAAGAAGGGACTTAAAAGAGTTCACTGACTCAGCCGACCTGATTTCCTCGGCAGGCTGTTGCAGAGCCTCGGGGCCCCGACAGCAAACTCTCTGTCCCCTTTGACCACAAGGCTATAAGCCAAATTTGAACATTCGCCTGGTATATTTTGAAAATATTGTATGAAAACTGTTGTATTTTAGTTTATTTTCATTAAATTTACAGTTACAATTGTATTCCAGGTGTATTAAATGGTATTCAGTTTCATTATAATAATATAATATAATAATGTTATAATATTATGATGGTTTTGATGGTCTTTTTTACCAGGCGAGGATGAAAAATTTCATATTTTTCTTTATTGCATCTCCATGTAGTTTGTAATGGTAAAATAAATATGTTAATTTACAATGGATTTATATTCCTTAGCTTCTGACCTTTCAAAGGCCAGAATTATGCATCTAAGCCAAATGGTTGAGGAGATATTCCTGATTCATTTTGGGTATGTTATTTTGTGCGTGTTTCATGGAAATAGGGGGTAAATAGCTGGAGGTTTTCGACAGGTTTAATGTTCCCTTTTGAGTTTTTGACCTCTACTAGCGCTGTCGAGCTGGGTTTTTTGTGGGAGGAGGTCCTGCTTTGTTTGTCTTGTGCATGCGCAACACAGTCATACCAATGGTTTCACACTATTCTACTGATCCACAGATGGAGGTAACAGCCGAGAAATGAAGGGGAACGACATGCTAGTAAACTTAGATGTAAACAATGCAGGACTGAAGTTACTTTAAAAAATCAGCTTTTCACATATTTTATGAAAATATTTTCAGCACATTTGTTAGACCTCAAGGATAGACACAATTTAATTTAATTTAAAGCTTTGTTTCATTAAATTGTCAGATTGAGTCCTCATATTAGAATCATTTAAGAAATAAACAAATGCACAAATATTTATGGACAAAAACATAATTTAGTAACATGTTTAGTCCGCCTGACTAGAAAGTTAGGGTGCTTTCACAACTGCCTCATTTAGTTCGTACTAGAGTTTGTTTTCCCCCCTTGGTGCGGTTCGTTTGGGCAGGTGTGAATGCAGCAATTGCACCAAAAGCGGACCAAACAAGCCAACCACACCAGAGTTCATTTGAAAGCGTACCGGGACCTGAAAGCAAACGATCCAACCACCACATTTTATGATGAACAGAGATGTGATCTGAGCATTATTTCCAAAGTTAAACCACTAATGAATCCTTCTGCTGACAGCAAAATGTGTTCAGCGATCTTGATCAAATTGAACTGATCAAAGCAAGGTATAAGCTATAGGAAAATCATTTGGTAACGTATATTTGTCCCTGATTAACAGGTCAAAGCTGTTAAAAAAGGAAGGCAAATAGTACTCCATTTACCCTGTCAGTTCATTAAGTCCATAAAACATTTGTGACAGCGGTACCACAGTATACTGTAGCCCTAAATTACTACTGTACATGTCCTGTTTTTACGTTATTATTCGTAATAGGCTATGCGGTCGATCTGCAGTCTAACATTACTATCATGCTAATAATAAATTATCACTTCATGAGCTCTTTGCAATACAGATCAGAAGCATTAAAGTGCTGCATAAACTTCTGTCAGTCACCGGAGTTTGATTTCCCCACGAGGGTCCTGATGATGCAGGATGACAATCGCCAAAGCTGTCCAATCAACAAGTTACCTGTACGTCTGTGTAACGTCACGGTTACTTCTCTCAGTTAGTTTGTAAAACTGCAGCGTGAACATGAACCAGACCAGAACTGAAATGCAACAGCGGATCCTTTTTTCACTTGGTTTAACAAAACTACAGGTGTGAAAGCTTTGTTAGATTTTTTTATTCATGTGTAAACTTCAACATGAAATAAATTGAACTGATGCAGTGAGGTATATAAAGCACATAGAGCTGCTGCTTAAGGTGCTGCAAGCCACCAGGGGACTTCAACCTGCCAGATAAATCAGTTTTATCGGTCTCTGTGTATCTATAAAATACAAACGTAAGCTATGGTTAAAGTTAGGGAAAGAGAGCATTATGGTCAATGTTAATGTTAGGAAACACTTCAAACTGTGGTTACGGTTTTAATAAATTTAAAAGAAAACATTATTCGTATATCTGTGACGGGATGTGAACTCAGCTCTTCCACGTGAAAGTTAGATGCACTTCACAGCCATCGAATGCCATAATCAGCAGAACATAAAGTTTATGACATGTTGCATTCAGCCAGAATATTATTTATATCCAAAAGCTATGCAGCTGCAGTAGAACCTCCGCAGATGGTTATATTAATATTGAAAACCTGTCATTCCTGATAAGACTGATAAGAGTAAAATAGCTTATAATTATTTAATATAAATCCTTTTATCAATGATTTCCCAATAATTAAATCAGACAGAAGCCATTCAAAATGATATCAAGTGATGTCTCTTACATGTGCAATGAGCCTACATGCTTCTAGATAACTTTATTTAATTAATAACTTTATTTATTTTAGTAATTTTTTAGCCTCTAAAATGTGCTTATGTTTTTTTACCGATTACTGAAACTGATTATAAAAAGAGTTAAAGTGTTTGTGACTCTCTGAAATGCGCGTGGGGAAAGGTTTTTGTGGCACTTCACATGTAGCACCTGTGATGCTAACAGTGCTGTTCTTCTTTGAACTGAACGGGCTTCATAAGAAAAACATCTTAGTTTTTCTGTAACCTTTTTCTAACCAGGGTAAGTAAGTAAAGTTTCTTTAGTATTGCACCTTTAGATCAAGGTCACAAAGTGACAAACAGTAAAAGTATTAGAAATAAGACCACAAAAAACAGTAAAGAAACAACAATAAAACATAAGAAACAAACAACAGACCTTAAAAACACACACACAATTACAGATACTAGACGGCAGGAGGCAAAGGCCAGTTTAAATAGGAGTCGGCTACTTTTTAAAGGCGTCAACAGAGACCACAAAATGTAACTTTATATGAAGACATCCACAGGGTCAGAGCCACCACTTCAAATGCACAATCTCCTTTTGTTTCTAGTCGGACACAAGAAACGACCAGTAAGCCCTGGTCAGAAGAATCTAAGTTTCAATTTCAGCCAACACAATATCCACACAGAAATACAAACAGTAGAAGTAGTAGTGGTACAGAAAATGAATAATGGTAATTATACTAATATTAATGATGATAATAATATGACTGGTAATAGTTATAATTGTAGCAAAAGTAGTGTAGTGTTGAGTACATGGTTGAGCACATAGAGATTGAGCAGCAACACTGGGGCAGCAGGAAACCCGCAACCCCAGATCCAGACTCCACAGCTCCAGAGCCACAAACACCTGCAGGAAGTGATAGGAGGAGAGAGGAGAGAGGAGAGGAAGCACAAGACTACAGGAAAGGGGAGAAGTTGTGTTAGTAATATGCAATAATGGGATGAGGTTGCATAAAGAGGGAGAGAAAGTAGAGGAGAGAGGAGCTCAGTGCATCATGGGAAATCCCCCGGCAGTCTAGGCCTATAGCAGCATAACTAAGGGATGGTTCAGGACTCACCTGAGCCAGCCCTAACTATAAGCTTTATCAAAGAGGAAAGTCTTAAGCCTGCTCTTAAATGTGGAGATGGTGTCTCCTGAACCCAAATATAAGGGTGGAGCAGGTCAGAGATGTACACAAGTACCTGACCATGCTGGGCTCGATGTGTGAAAACAAGAATCTTAGAATGATTTCTGAACCTGACGGGAAGCCAGTGTAAAGATGACAGGATGGGTTGATGTGAGTCGACCTGCTGAGAGCAATCCTCTCTTTTCCAGGAGCCTCCTGCTCCACACTGTTCCACACATTCACACCTGGAAGCTGGATGGCAGTGTCGTTCTGCCATTACTATCTATAAAGGAAGGGTTATTAGCCTGCTGGACTGATACCACCTGCCTCTAACTGATGGGAAAGCATGTAATTGATGTGTGTTTGAGTACACTTTAAAGAAAAACACTAACCAGTTTATTTATTTATTTATTTATTGGCTCTGATCTTAAAGAAAAATAAAAACAGGCGGATAAAGGTCCACATACCTCTTGGAATTCAGAATTGCTTGATAAATATCAGCAACCATCGATCCACACGTGTTTATTATTCCAGAGGTCACTTGTTAGAACTCCCACTTCCCCAGGGAAATCCTGATGATTTTCCTTATTGGGCACCACACACGTTATTTATTAACAAAGTTTTTTTTAAGTCCTTAATTCACCAACTTTTTAATAAGGCTTCTCTCTTCTCCTGTTTTTGCACATTTGGCTGGCTTTGTGAATATTAGATTAATAGCGATTTAAAGGCAGCAGGTTGGAGGCAGGCAGCTTTAATTAGCACAGTTTATGTGTTGAAGGCCCTGATCAATGCGACAGCATGCTGGAGGTTCAGGTTGTGTGGAGCTGGCTTTCACAGCAGGCTAACAGCGCGCAATAAGGTTAGACGTTCTGCTAATGTCAAGCTGTCCTTCTAGCTTGTCTGACCATGTCCTCTACTGATTGGACAAGCACAGACATCATGTTTCTCTGCAGGGGCACCATCGGTCTCTCCTCCATAGTACATGTGATTGTTTGCCGCATCTACGCCATCAAATTTAATGCGGTTGTGGGTTTATAATAAATTTAAAGATGAACCCTGAGCAAATCCTGTTTCCCTGGAGTTGAGCTGCAGGAGGCGGAGATGCTGGTGAACACATGCTGTCAGTCAAGTTCCTAAAACTCCAAATGTGCACACACTCAGGTGCTCATACAGTAGCAATGATACAGGCCATCTCATGAAGAATGGAAGAAGCACAGACTGCGAATGAGCGGAGCACTCCTCATGAAACACTGCAAATAAAGAGAAAACGTGCAGATAAAGAAAACATATTCACATTTACATTTATTTACCAGAATGACAGCAGTAGAGTCGCACAACTGTAATTATCCATGCATATATAAAATATGATGCAATGCATTGTGGGATTGCTGCCATAGAGTAGTGTACATCTCATGGACTAATCTGTTTGTTTCACTGTGGAATTTTTGAGGCTTTATAAAGAAAAAATTTCACTCAGAGATTCACATAAATGCAGACGACAGTTGCACGTTCATAAATTTTGAGAACCCCCACAGAAACTGCTGCTGTGTAGAATAGCCAGTAGAGCCTGACAGATACTGTAGTTTTAGAGGCAGATGTTGATATTTGGTTTTAAAAAAAGATGTGATTTATTAATAGTAATTTTTAAAACAAAAGCAGATGACATAAACCATGTTCAAATGGATTCTGTAGATTTGTTGTTGTTTTTTCATTGGGACAAAGATGCACACTGCGCTCACGTGTGAAAGATCAGCTGGTCAGTGTTCTCTGGTGGACAAATGATTTAATAATAATGTTCTAAATGACCTTAAACTCAATTTGGCATTTCTGTACAGCAAGTTCTTGTTACTTTTTGGCCAACATATACAGTACTGATAAATCTGCAATGAGCGAACATCGACCGATGTATCGGCCTGGCTGTAATGGCCAGCAGGTACCATCAAAAGGCTTCACTTGGCCTGATTACATATTAGACATCTACAAATACACCTTGAGAAGTCAGGCTTGTAGTTTAAGATATCTGCAATATATTTTGCTTCTATATATTTAAGATATATCAAAATAGATTTAGACTTCTAGAAATCGATGAAGTCACAGATATCACCACACCAATATATCATTCATTACACTCATGGGAATCACAATGTAAAATATCTCTAACTCCTTTTTGACGAGTATTTGCAGGGCATTTCTCTGACACAGTGCTCAAAGCTAACAGATATCTCTAGTGTATTAGTTATTTAGGTTTGTTATTCTAATCTCTTTTGCATGATCCTATCTTCCCTCTTCATCCCCCTCAAATGTGTCTATTAATATTTCTAAGAACTTAAGAGAGTGTAGAAATTATTGAAAAAGGTAAATTTAAGTCACTGTTTATTTCCAAGTAGGTTTTCACATTCAAGGAATTGGTCTGGGTGGGTGAGCGTTACAAAGTAGGAGAAAGTACAAGTACCACAAAAAGTAATCTTAAATATTAATTTTCTATAAATTACTACAAAATTTGTACAATTCTGTAAAAAGCTATAAAGTGATTAAAATAAATTAACACAATTTTGAATAATAAAAACCTTTATATTATTTTTATTTAATTTATTTTTATTACTATTTTTATTTAAGCCAATTGATTGATCGATTGATCGAGCTACAGATACCATCAAAAGGATAAAAACACAATAAAGCCAGACAGCTTATTTCCATTGTGGTCCAATAAGTGTTTGGTTGGAGTAGTGGCCGGTATGTACTGTAAATCAAGATTGATTTGATGTTTGTGGTTTTAAAATAAGTAAAAAGAGATGGAATATGAAAAAAAGAGAAAGTAGAAAAGCTGAAGTAAGTTAATGTCACACTTTCTCTGTGTCTGTCCATTGTGTGCAGGGTGACGACTGCTCTATCAGCTGTCCTGCAGGCCTGTACGGGATCAACTGCACCTCACCGTGCTCCTGCCACAACGAGATCTCCTGCTCACACATTGACGGCTACTGCATCTGCAGAGAAGGTTCTGTTGGGCTCTGGGAGCCTCTATTGGTTACAGTTAGAGGTCATTCATTTATGATGATCAGTGGATTTCTGGAGGCACTAGTCATCTACATAGTGTTGGATTTTTCCATTTTTGGTGTAGCCTATGTGCAGTGTTGGAAAGGTTACTTTGGAAATGTAATAGGTGACCGTTAAGTTAAGCTAATTAAAATGTACTATTGCAATTACTTTTTCAAGTAAATGTAACTTATTGCATTTAATTATTTTGATTACTTTTATAAATTTCTAGTCGATATTTTCAACTGTTAACCATTTTCAAAAGACAGCTTAAGAGGCAGTTTAACTGGCAGACGAGTGAGGCTGCAAATTCAAACATGAGAACTAATCAAAAGCATCAGAACAGCATCAAACTTTACTAAACGGCTGTGGCTGGAAATGGCAAAGGAAGACATTGTGCACATGAAAAACATGCAAAGCAGCATACTGAATATTATTCAACATATAGCCGAGCTTTTTACAAAAAGTATTCAGATGTAACCCCCTATGTAATCATGAACATTATCAACTGTAATTTAATCACACAAATTTTAATAGTAATTGTAATGGATTACAGTTTCATTGTAAATTACGTAACTAAATTGTCGGCTAGAACCTAGACATAACATGCAGAATAGAGACTCCACACACATTCCCAGGAACGACTAGCAGCACAGCTCATATTAAAGTTCAAAGCAGTTAACTAACAAGAATTCAGAAGTCATCAGTGTCGTTATGTACTTCTTCCCTCTGCTGGTGTGGTGCTTCCTCTTGGCGTCAGACACGCCCCTCTTTCCTTTTACCGATTAAAAAAAACTATTTAAAACATGTAGACATTATTTTTGAGTGCAGAAGGTTTTACCTTTTTGCAGGGATGTGTTCAAAAGTGAAACAGATACAGAAAAATACTAAGTACAGTATCGGTCCTTTTAAATTAGCTGAGGTTTTACCACTGTGTCACTGTCTTGACACATCCTGTAGTTTTGTTTTTTTGTTTTTTGATCACAAAGTGGGAGATATGGATGTTCTCAGAGTTTCATGATGTCTTTGATTCTGAATTACAAGATGGAGACTGACATTAATGTCTTTTAGTACTCGGCTGCACGTTTATCTGAACGATAAGCACAAATGCTGCATTCTGGTGGTTTACGTACAGAGTGTTTATCAGCTGGCCAGCAATCATGTGAATCCAGAGTTTCAAACAGCGACCTTACTTTTCCTCAACCTGCTTCACCTTCTTGGTCTCTACTTTTATTTGCTGTGTTTCTCTGAATGCCTGTTGACATACCCAACCGAATGGGCATCAACTTGTTTCTTTTAAAGTTGAACATATATACAGCAGCAACAGCTGTAATTCAAAGCACCATCTCTCTTGTAACTGCACTGCTTTCTTTCTACCATTGTCGCTGCAGAAACTCATCTCTGCCTCTTCGATCTGTTCCAGTTTGTTTTGCTCTTTAAGTCTGAGGGTCTCACACCAAAACACAGACGCTTACTGCAAACACATCGGTGCAAAACTTTTTGCCATAAGACTCTGTTATACCTGTGATAAAACCATGTTTTATTGATTTGTTACCCTAGAAATCTCAAAAGAACATTAAAAAATCGTTGTTTACAGTGTTAAAGTGCTTTACAGTACAACAGCTGCTCTGTGGAAGAGCATCTTTTAAAATCTTGACAGTCAGTTTTACTTTCCTAACTCTACCCATCCTTCTTATTCCCTCCTTTAGGGCTGAAACGATTAGTCGATGAATTGATCAGTCGAAAGACGGGAAAATAATCTGCAACTATTTTGATAATTGATTAAGTCATTTTTTAACATATACTAGTTTCAGCTTCTGAAGTGTGAGGACTTCCTGCTTCCCTTCATCATATGTCAAAAGTAAACTGAGTAGCTGTTGTGTTTGTACAGTTGGTCTGACAGATCAAACAAGCTGATTGGCTTTAGGGGATTGTGATAGGCCTTTATCACCATTCTTTTCTGACATTTTTTAGACCGAACGAATAATAGATTTACTGAGAAAATGATGGGCAAATGAATCAATAATTAATATAATCATTAGTTGCAGCTCTACTGTCCATGCCCATTTAATTGTCTATATCAGTAACTGTGAGGTTAGTTTTGATTATCATCAATTTTAGTGTTTTTTGATTATGCCTTTCTTATTGATTAAGAAACCCCTAAACCCTTCTCCAAACTGACCATCCCAAAATGTAAAAGTACCTACTTTAACGATCTCCAGAACTTTTCCTTGTTTCATATTTTGTTCTCCACTTCACTTAATATCTTCCTTAATATCTCTCAATATCAGCATCTTTAAAAATTTATGCGCCACTGAGCCTCGTGGGGAACATGGGTAATTAAAGTGGAAAGACATCTGAGGCGGAGCGCAGAGCCAGGGGCCAGAGAGCTTTGGCTAGAACAAGTGGGTGTCTGTCTTCACCCTATAAACCCTTATTTCCTTCTTCTTTTAGAGCTATTGAGGAGAAAACTTACAGGGGAGAAGTTCAGGCAGATTAAACAGGGTTATCAAACATGTGTTGATCATGTTACTATTACCTCCTTTCTGCTGGATGCTTGTCGAGCAAACATTAACACTAAATTTATTTCCTAAAGAGACATAAGGAGCTATTGGGTCCAGCTGGTCTGCACATCAGAAGATTATTTGCAATTGTTAAAGAAATTACACAGAAGGAAGGAGAGAAAAGGAAACTCATAACTTCAATGCAATGTTTTATTTATAATTATAAGGAGTGCTGTTTTAGCACTTTTAGCCTTTTTCACGATGAAAGCCAGTAATTGCTAAAAAAGAAAAAAAAAAAAGAGAGAAATTCTTTCAGGGACAAATGTTTACGATTCATAGCCGAGAAACGCCTCCATTATCAAGACATACACATTCTTTTTAAATGCATTTGTATGCATTTATTAGATAGCTCACCGTAGAGAGATGATAGGAATAAAGGGGGAAAGATGGACATTGACGTGCAGCAAAGGTCCCTGGTGATTTGCACCTAAACCCCCAGACCAACAGGCTCCCCCGGTATGTCCACATTATAAGAAGAAGCAAGAAAAAACAGGATATAAAAATCACTAAATAGAATAAAATCTAGATACTTCAAATATTTAAATAAAGATTACAAAATGATTTACATTAACTGGACTAGAATAACACACTTTCGTCAAAAGGTTGAAATGCTTCATACACAGAATATTGTCTAGCTCCCGATGAGCTAGCAAGAACTCTTTCCACATCAAGACTCAACATCAAAGTGTTATCTGCTTATAATTTAGTGATGCGTGTACAGTTCATACACAGTTTTGTAAAGGATCATTTGTGTTTTCTACAACTTGGGTCATATTTTCTTAGTTCTGGCCATCAGTCCTATCACCACACTGTAAATAGGAAGTCAAACAGATCCAGAAACCTGAGCAGTCAGACGATCAAACGGGAATTAAACAAACCCCAAGAGTGGCCGAACACAAAGGTGAACATTATAACCCAACTAACTGTCACAGTCTACAGACTAATCTCCTGCTTCAGCTTCCTGCTGTACTTGCCATAGATGTGTGTAAACAAATATTGTCCTTGCAAATACGGATTATTAATGTTTCGGGTATGTTCACTTTAACTTTTACTCTCAAATAAAGTGGTTTACATAATCTGGATAATGTTGATAAACTGTAGTCTCGTTTTCAACCTGTCCAATCATGTGACTGCTCGTGTTTCTAAGTAAGTACGACTAATTAAATCAATCACTTTGTCATCATAACTGATTGAAATCCTGGTCTAAAACCCACATTGAAATAACAATAAATGATTTAAGTGATAAGTATTTTTATTTTTCTAAAACCAAGATGCTTCATGGATGCTCATAAAATACAGTAAGACTGTAGACTGATGGTCTTTGGACTTTGTCTCTGTCCAGGTTGGCAGGGTGTGGACTGCTCTATCCCTTGCTCCAGTGGTACTTGGGGACTAAGCTGCAATCAGACGTGTCAATGTGCCAACGGGGCGGCCTGCGATCCCGTCAACGGAACCTGCACCTGCTCCTCGGGCTGGAGGGACGAATACTGCGACGTACCGTGTCCTGTGAGTGCTCGTGGCAGTCGTTAGTTCTTTCACGTGACAAAAGCTGCAGCAATGTTTTGCAGAAAGGGTCTGGATTTAATAAATTAATTAATACTTCTTCTCTAGTATGTTGCATAGTATATAATTTGTTATTAGTTTAAAGACTATTTAGTTTTAAGTTAAAGTGCATTTATATATTTTGGTCTGGTGTGTTCTTGCTGTTGTTAGGAGGGATCATACGGGCTGGACTGCAGAGAGAGATGTGACTGTGTCAATGCTGATGGCTGTGATCCAGTGACCGGCTTCTGTCACTGTCTTGCAGGTTGGACAGGTGAGTTATGCAGCCATGGTTTGGCACTGATAAGCACTGTGACGGGAATGAAGGCCCACACGTAGCCACAGACTCAAATGGTAAAGTAAAAAACAGTTTATGAAGTTAGGAGATCAAATGAACTAATTTAATTTCCGTCTACTACTTCCATTTATCTTTCTTTGAACGCAATTGCGTTCTGTCTGAACACACATTCAGAATGTCAGAAAATGTTGTGGGTTGTGTCTAAACATGCGTCTCTCAGGGTCAGTGTGGATTCTTATATTTGGTAAATGGGATGCGTATTAATTCCATGAGATGGACAAGTGACATGACATCAAGTTTGAATGATTGTAACTGATGTTAATAATAATGCCATACATATAGCCTTGAACAAAAAGTTTGCTTTCTGTTAAAAAAACATAAACAAACGTCGAATACACACCGATTCGCTGGTATAAATTGCTCTTTAGTCTGTTCTGTACATCCTTCAGAGGACACACCTTAATGAGCCACATCCAGCCCCTGAATTGAGGGCTTAGAGGACAAGTGAAGCAGGCATGGGAAACACCAGCACAGACACACTCAGGGGAAGAAGGGAAAAGAGTCTGAGGCTGAACAGAAGGAAGAAGCAGGCGGTGCCTCTGACACCATGACAAGAATGGAGACAACAAATCAATAAGACACACAAAAAAAAAATCAAACTTACAATTCTAAAACTGGTGGAGATTCAAGCTCGGATGAGTTTGACAGCCCAGCTCTGTTCAATAATCCAGCTTCACAAGAGGTATCCAAAGATATAAAGCACCTTTCAAGTGAGACCTGGCTTTGCGCTCAGATTCTTGTGTCCCGTGTGTTTTTTTTATTTTACCACAGCAGTGACATTCCACCTCTTTCTTTGAAACTGTTTTTACTTTAATAAATGTCATATTTAAGTTGGAGCTCTGCTTCTTTAACCCGCCTATTTCAATCAGTAGAGTCATGATGAGCGATGATCGATCTGATAAATATGTAGAGGGCATTTTAATTTACTGCCAGAGGGAAAACTGGTAATAAGATGAACTTCAATATATTGATTGAATATTTAGATCAAAGTTTAGAAGACATGAAAACACATGTTTTTGTTTGTCTGAAGGTTTATGTAACTAGAGTTAAGGTGATGATAATTAGTCCTGTGAGATAATAGACTTTTCCTGTGATCCATTATGTTCCCAGTGGGTGAACAAAACTACATTAAACTGCTTTTTATTCAGATTTGAATTTTTGACTTTCTGTTGGAGTAATCCTTTCAGATATTCATCTGCTGTTGAGGTCAATTTTAGACAAGAATGAGGGGGCTATGTGCTAATTTCAGTCTGAACACTTGGTGTTGGTGTATCAAAGTAAAACTGGGGTTCATCTAAAAAGACTGACCATCAAATGAAGGGTGAGAAAACTCTTGGTTTTATGCAGATAGGTACAGTCTAACAAGCTGCCAATTTCCCCTAGTGGTTGACTGTGTGACTGCAAGAAAACAATCTGCAGCAGAGTTGGAGTTTGTGCTTGGTGAGCAAGTTACATTAAAATCAGTGGGTGGCCAACTATCATACCATATCCAATTCTTGTTAACCTTAAACGCCATTGTTCTGCCACCATAATGGTCAAACAGAACTAGTTCATACGATGTGTTCTCTGACCACCTCGCAAATCAAAAACGGCTGCACTTGAAGGTGGGAAAAATAGCCGGCCATCATAACGAAAGAGGACGCGCAATCTAATTTAAATACGGAGATAACTGTAAAATAAATTTGACAGCCTCTCTTGGAAGACATTCATAGTGTTGCACTGAGTTGTTCACATGAAAAGTGAAAAAGAAGAGAGCCAAGAGAGAAATACAGACCCTGGCTCCTTTCTCACCTCCACACAGCCGGCCAATCGCGGCATGAAGTGGCATGAAGCATGAAGTTACAGAAAGTGTCGGACATAGCCATCCCAAAAGGTGGCAATAATGTTAGTATGAAAAAACAGGAAATAGATGTGCACCAGTGAACGATCAAACAGCCACATAGAAAGCCTCTACCAATTTCACAAGTGTAAAATGAACAAAGGGAAAGCAAAATGTTTCTGGATCACCACTGTCAACACTTTGTTTAGCCAGTGGGAGTACCTCCTTCTTTTCTTTTGAGAACTGCATCGTGGTGATCGTGTCCCCAAACTCCACACTCAAAGTCCAAGCAAAATCAGTCTGCATACGGATATCTTTGAGTATACAGAATTTTTGGCACAGTAAATATTTAAAACCAAGAAAGAATTAGTATGTAGTATGGAATTGGGACACAGCACATGTTTATGAAAAGGAATAATCCAGGAAAGAAACGATGAATATATTTGCAGCACTGCAAAAAAAAAAAGGAGGAAACCACAGTTACTTTTCGGTGTTTTCCTTCATTTGTTTTAGACTACGCAGGATCAGAAGCTTGATGTTACTTGAGTCAAATCAGATTTTTAAATTTTATTTCAGTGCTGCTGCCACTTGGGAAATGAATACTAGGTGCGCTCCATAATATCCTGCCCCCACCTTCTCATCCTCCACCTCTCTTTTTCCTCCCTTTGTTTTAACTTCACAGCCGAACGAATAGAGTTTCTGATTTTCACCCGCTTTGTGGCTCAGAGGTAGTTTATTAATTGAGTTATAATGGCTGCCTGTGCCCCACTCTCATATTCTCTCATATTCTATGTCAAAGAAAGTTTCTAATGAGCTGCAGACAAGCCAGACATGAGGAGGGAGATGTACTGTATTTGCACATACACTATTCTTACTCTGTCTGTTTCGCTTTCTGTCTGTTTCTATATTTAGATGTGGTAGTAAGCTTATTCCTGTGATGTGTGTGTGTGTAACTAAGAATTAATTTAATGTTAGTCTCTTGGGCACTGCAGTCTGTAGACTGTCCCCTGTGAGCAGTGAGGGCTCTGATCCATTCTGCATGCCAGCTTTTGTGTAGACAGACTCCTGCCTCTTAGGACACACACAGACACTTACACATACATGCAAGACTGATGAAAGAAGGAGACACTACAGCGAATGATTAAAGGGTAAAAAGTCTCGGGCGGAATTTGGGAAATTTAGGTTTTTTGCCTAAAATGTTTGTTCATGCAAACTAACATTTATTCGTACATGTGCAAACGCAGTTTAGAGACCCACACTGTCGATGAGAAAACTGATACGGTACTTTGCATATTTTTTGAATGTCATTGTCAGTGATTGATTGGTGTGTATACTCAGACCAGCATGGCTAATAGTGTGTGGCAAGACCACGAATACCTAAGCACATGGACATTTGTCCTTTTTTTCTGACGTTTAAATGAACAATTACTCAGTTAATCACAAGATGAAAACGAAAATTATCATTAGTTACGGCTCTACAGTAACTGACATTTATTACTTCCTGTCAGTGCCTTCTGTTCTTTCTTGGAGCCATTTTGATCTGCGTGCTTAAAAGATAAGGATGGCAATATTCTGTATTTTTCTTTTTGTAAACAAATCCCATGAAAAGCCCAAATTTAACAGTGTGTTATTTCGTCTCCCAATACATTCTTACTTTCTGTCTGTGGCTCTCGGCTCCAAGCCCACCGGTTCCTAGTGAAAACAGCTCACAAATACATAGTTTTAGGATTACTTACTACAAATTACTAAATAATAAAAAATGTAATCAGTAACGTAATCTAAGTACCACAAAATAAAACTAATGTAACCTGATTACTTTTGGTTACTTTTGGATTACTTCAATGCTAAATAGGCAAATGAAGACAAGAGAGTATCAATGATGCGTTGTCTGCTCTGTGTGTTTTTACATGATTTGCTTTGCACCACTATGGCAGGATCTGGCCAATCAATGACAAATTATATTCTTGATGTTATTTAAGAGTTTGTGATTTGGAAAAGCATTCTAAAATGTTTTGAGTCATCTTCTTCGTCTGTTTTTGGCGGGATTGCAATACCGTCTTTTAAAAAGTATATTCCGCCCACTACCGTACCGGTGTCTGTATAACAGCAGATACTGTGTTTGA
The DNA here is from genome assembly GCF_021292245.1 of Micropterus dolomieu. Lineage (NCBI taxonomy): Eukaryota > Metazoa > Chordata > Actinopteri > Centrarchiformes > Centrarchidae > Micropterus > Micropterus dolomieu. The sequence continues at coordinate 2,939,394 of NC_060169.1, read as the reverse complement.
GAGAGACGGTGATGTCGTACACAAAGTTTAGCTTGTGCATTATTTTGAACGTTAATTATTTCCTACTTTTTTAAAGATTTGTTAGATAGCGATCTAATTTCATTCAGCTTGCCTTAAGTACACCAAACACTAATTCTCGCTTTCTCTCTTTCTCGCTCCAATATTAATAAATATGCTGCTAATGACTTATACATTCTTTTGTTTATTTTAAAATTTTCACATGTTGATTTCCTGCACCTGACTTCCAAAAAAATCTCGTTCAGATTTTGAACTGCATGTCTACGTCTAAGAGGGGTCCTAATCAGACGTCTAAATGTTGAACCTGATTTGCACATCGTACAGACGTCGACATCGATATATAGACGTGATCTGCAGACGTCTCATGTTATGAAACTTACAGTTTCATTCTGCATCACTCAACAGTCTTCCTTCGCCATGTCTGAGTATTAGTAGAGCAGCGATGAAAAGCAGCCTCCCTCAGGGTCCTAGTGCCCGACCACAGGTTGGGATTTAAATTATGAAGCAGAGGAAACAATCCAGAATGATTCTTTTAATAATTATTATATTTGTATTATTCTATAGTATTTATCAATGTTCTTGCTTCTCTTTTGTGAGTACATGACTGCACTGTAAAAATAAAAATCTAAATTTAACAATTTTTTAATTATTATTAGGGGGGAGCTTAGGACCACGTTAGGGTGGCTACAGCCCCCTAAAATAGGCCTAACGACACCCATGCTGTAACGTAATACAGTTACTGTTTTTATGTATCCTAATTACATAAAGCCTTTACATGTAATCCATTACTCCCCAAACCTGACTACACTGTGCGTGTTCATGGTGATGAAGGCGTATGTTTTCCAGTGCAGCAGTGAGGCTCCCTGATGGGTTTTAATAGTTTCTGGACAACAATGGAGCTCAATGGCTCAGAGGAGGAAGATATATCAGGATATGATACACACGCAGAACTTGTTAGGAGATAAATTCAGTGTTGGTTTGAGCCTTTTCACAGGATTTGTTGACAATAAGAAATCTACAGCCGTATCCTTTAACAGAGAGATGAGCATAGAGGGATTTGTCTCTTTGTGTCTTTCATCTGTCACGTCCCTCCTCTCCTTCACACTCAGTCCTCCCCTGCTTACTCAGTGTCTGAGTAGGTGCTAAAGATGCCTTTTGCTAATGCCCCCCCCCCCCACTCCATTTTTCTGCATCATTCTCTCTTCTCCTTTTTCAGGTTTAAGTGACATATCTGAAACTTTCTGAGTCAGTTTCACTTCACTTAAAAGCTGGGTTGCTAAGAACAAAAAGCCTCTTGCTTTAATGTAGACTAAATAGGTGTGTGTGTGTGTGTGTGTGTGTGTGTGTTATATGCAGGTGTCCATTGTGATAGTGTGTGTGAGGAGGGACGCTGGGGACCCAACTGCTCCTACAGCTGCACCTGTGAGAACAGAGGCTCCTGCTCCCCAGAGGACGGCACCTGTGTGTGCGCTCCCGGCTACCGCGGCACTAACTGCAGAAGAAGTAATGAAACATTTGACGCACGCACATTTCATCTCACACATCCTGCACTTACACTACCCTGGCAGTGGTGAGGTGGGGAGAGATAAACTAAAATTTGCAACAGCACAATTGAAAGTGAATTGAATTATATGATCTGATCTCTAAAAGTATTAGCATTCAAATGTGTTTGGGCATAAAAGTGCTGTTTGTGAAAAATGGTACCTGTCAGACTGTTGTACCAGCAACGTGTTCATGCATCAATAATATGAAGTAATGGTTTCCCTGCTTTCAGATCAGTTGCAGGATTACATGCTTCTTTACAGGTTGAGAAAGGATCTTCAAAACTTTTCATAATGTCTAAATGGAATTTACTGCAATGTAATGTGCGAACAGGGATTTTCAGAGTTTGTTAGATGTGTATATATATATTTTTTTTTTTAGATACAAGCTTCCACACATACAATTTCATTTAAGCTTTTGCCCACAAACCAGCATGAAATTTGGTCTGAGGAAGGTTTATGACTGAACGCTTGTGTGTGATTCGATAAAATGAGCAGTGCTCTTTTTTTTTAAATAATTACATATGATATTCTTTCAAGGGACAAGATTGTTTATTTATCATTATACAACACAAAGTTTGGAGTGCCTTCATGCTACACACACAGAACTTAACATATAATTAAGTGTATATTAAAATATGGTAACATATAAAATAAAACATTACGTACAGTTTTTAATACATATAGACTTGGACAAAATTGTTGGTACCCTTCCGTTAAAGAAAGAAAACCCGACATCCCTGAAATAACTTGAAACTGACAAAAGTATTAATAAATTAAAAATTATGTATTATATATTTATACAAGTATAAAACGAGAAGGGAGTCTGTTTAAACAAGTCACTAAACTACACTAAAGATACAAACAGAGTAAAGAGAGGCTGCACATCCAGCTGATCAAACCAGCTACACCTGAAGCAGCCGCAGCCGGAGGCTCTGTGAGTAAAATCAGCTGATCGCTGCTGCGCCACAAAAGCCTTTAATTGATGTGATGGAACGCATCGACCAATCAGTGACAAGTGATGTGACCAGCAAATAAAAATGTACAGAGACGTGTTAAATGATACCAGAAGATGAAACCAACGGAAAGCCATGCTTGTGGTGAGAAACCTGCAACAGTGACGAACATGCCTGAGACCGCAGCCGAAGGTGAGCGGCCATTAAAATCACACGTGAACTCGGCCTTTTTTCATACAGTTAATGGTGCAGGCACATCTTCTCTTTCTTTCGGTGTGTTGCTTGAATGTTTGGCTGCAAGCAAACAATACAAATAGTAATTTTTTGCCGCAATGTGGTTACAAAAAGTATCGATTGAAGTGCCGGTTTGACTGGAGAAGTTTCGATTCTACTTGATACTGGGCTGTTTCGGTCGATACAATAAAGGTATCGAGTAGCGATACCCATCCCTAATGCAAACCTTCTTTAAGTTTAGTGTTTTTGACATTAATTCAATTCAAATTAGCTTTATTGGCATGAATGTGTAACAACAATATTGCCAAAGCATCATACAAACTACATAAGAACAATCAACCCCATACTTTCATTTAACAAGTAATTAAATCGTGTGTGTGTGTGTGTGTTAGAAAAATTTAAATATATTAAAGATTTAAATAAAATAAATAAATAAAACAGTAAGCGTTTGTGTGTGTGTGTGTGTTTTAAAAGAAATATATATTAAAAATTCTAATAAAATAAATAAATAAATAAAACAGTAACGTGTGTATATTAATAGACAAAAAAAATTAAAAGTAATTAATTGATTAAAAAATAAATAAAAATTTAAAAAAGAAGTCCGTATCAAATGTAAAAACAAAACAATTACTAAAATATCAAACGATCAAAATAATAATAATTTGATAATTTGTACAATTATTTATCAGTCTGAGGTTCCACTGGTTGTCCTCACATTATCTCCTATATTTAGTTATATTCCTTACTGGGAACTGTATATCATGTATTGTACAGCCTGCTTGAAATAAAGTCAGAGGCGACTTGTTGATGTTTCTCGCAGTCTGAATACAAGGAGTGTGTCTGTCTGACAGCTTTCTGTTGATATGTGTGTATATAACACACACCAGCTTTCCTCTGCTTCTCCCTGCATCACGGTGATAAATATAAGGGCTCTCGGTTCACAGTTAAGGCAATTATCTTAATTAGGAAAATCCTGTAGCTTGAAAGAAGCGGTAGACGAGCCTGCGACGGCTTGTCTCACCACTTAGAGTAACATCAATTAAAGCAAATTAAGGGCCGTAGGAAGACGTATGAGAGAGGATCTGTGGTGGAAGGAAAACAGAAAGCAAAGCTAATACAGCCAGCGGGTTGACCCCAGAGAGGAGACAGTGTTCAGGGAGACACATTTATAGACGCACTGTTGCATGCACGCACACACACAGATATATAGGTATGGTGGACACAGCTGATATTAAGCTTTCATAAATGTGGAAGTTTAAAAACGTAGTTTAAATAAGGTCCAAGCGGACCATGAAATCCATTATTAGAATGATCAAAGAACTAATCAGTAAACTAATCAGAAGTTTCCCTCAGACTCAGACATTGACTTTTCTCTCTATCACACACACACACACCCTTGTGTCACTATCTTTATAGGGACCCATCATTGACATAATGCATTCCCTAGTCCCTAACCCCTAACCTTAACCCAATTCTAACTCTACCGCTAAAATCAAGTCTTAAAGAGGTCATATTATGCTTGTTTGGCTTTCCCCCTCTCCCTTATTGAGTTTATATATCTTTTTTGTGCATGTAACAGGTTTGCAAAGTGAAAAAGCTCAAAGTCCAGCCCAAAGGGAGTTCCCATCTCCCACTGAAAACAGCTCTTTTGTAGTCCAGCCGCTTCCCTTTCATCCCTGTGACGACACAGCAAAGTGCGCGTCATAACGCTCGCCAAGCGGCTAGTCACGCTCTCACACCGGTGGAAAACAGCGAGCTGCAGCACACAGCTCTCCTCTCCCTTCCAAACACGAGCTACCCTCCAGGCAGTCAGTGGACATGAAGTTGTTCCTGTGATGTAGAGACAGAGCTCAGTTAAAACTTTATGGATACAGATTAATAACTCGCCGCTCTGAAACTCTCGCTCCAGTCCGTGTTGCCGAGCTGGTCTGCAACACGTACGGCTGAACCCGAGCTGTTTACCGGCTTCTCATTGACCCGCCCTACTCTGCTTCTGATTGGCTAGTAGTCCTTAACTAGGAACTGTGCATGTGCAACTCCCAACAAAGATCATTTAGAGACAAGATGTATCACTCCATAGCTAAAACGAAGCCTTCAACACAGGGTGAAAAGAGGAGCTGCAGCAACGTGCAGTATGACAAAAAATATAGTGTTTTTTGAAAATTAAACCATGTAAACCTGTTCTGGTACAACCCCTAAATAAGATTTTGAACCTGAAAATGAGCATAATATGACTACTTTAAACCTCAAACTTTTAACTTATGTGGTACGGCATTTTGGTCCTCACAAAGTGTGTTTGTGTGTGTGTCCTCTGCAGCATGTTCGCCTGGTTTCTACGGCCATCGTTGCAGCCAGTCGTGTCCTCAGTGTATCCACAGTGATGGGGCGTGTCACCACATCACCGGCCATTGTGAATGTCTCTCTGGCTTCTTCGGCTCCCTCTGTAATCAAGGTCAGTCTACGTTTTCTTCAGTTCCAGCTGCTTTCCCTTTGTTTGTGTGCCTCCTTTAAAACTGTTGGTTTTATTTTTATCGTTGCAGTAGGAAACATAAACTGTTGCACTGTTCACCAATGCAAAAGCCTTTAAGATTTAGTCTGGAAGTTTCTTAAATATTGTAAATGAAAATGTGCACTGATCCAAGAGAATAGAAATGAAACTGAAATGAAAAGTGTTTTGTGGTTGTTTAAAATACAGCTGCATAAAAATACCTTCCACATCACAGATGTTTAATGTGTTGGGTCGAGCTCCAAAGACACTAAATCCTGCTGAGTAGTAGTAAACTGATATTTATGTGTAAATCTAGTGTCTTCAACTTTACACTGCTGTGATCACAACAAACCAAACAAAGCCTCCTTTTAGACAGCAAAGTTTTCAGTGATTTCAGGGCTTATAAATCCACAGGACGTAAAGCGGAGTGAAGTCTGTAAGCTAGCTCAGGCAGACTTTCACACAACATACTCCTCGCTGCAGCTTACAGCACAGCCAACATACCCTTTGCAACAGGGCTGTGTTTTTAAACCGTCAGTGCTGTGCGCGCATCGCACTGTGAGACGTCCGCCGACTGCCAATTTAGAGATGTGGCAACTAAAGACGGCCTGCATCAAAAATCTGACAGGCTCTCTCTTCCCCTTGTATCCTTACACACATGACTCCTATACAGACATGCACAGTACACCTGCACCTGTGTGTCGTGTGTTTAATTTTATTCAGGTAACTCCTGTGTGTTACTTAAGCATTTCTGTATTTCCATCCCTTTATGATGTTGTTTGTTTCTCTCCTTGTCATGTCTCATATGCGTCTTCTTGTTAATCACTTGTCTTGCACTGTAAATAAACACAAAACAAATTTACAAACCAAACAATGTAAATACGACAAGAAATTGCTTACTTTGACTGACGTGATGTTGTAAGAACCAGTTTTAAGTTTTAAATAACCGTGTCCGAGCTGCGGCTAAAGCTTGACAGCAATGCAGGTGGATGACGCAGGTGTTCTTCTATTTTTTGTTTCCCCAGACGTACATGGCACAATCTAACATGCCTCAAAAGTGATACTGGACAGAGAGACATATTTTTAGACCCATCTCACACAGTGTGACAATGAGCCTGCAAGATTACTGTTTGAGCATGTGCTCCAGACAGAGACCAATATCACTTTATTTTATAGTTGATCAATTGAAAGTTGGCGCAGGATTGATCTTATTCACATCTCATTTAATACACCGTCTCACACTTTTCCCAGCCACTCGAAGTTAGATTATCTAGAAACAGTTCGAAACACACCTCATATACAGTTTAACCTCTGCTGTCAGCCTCTCTTGATATCTTCATTTACACAACCTTTTTTTGGTAAAACCGTGGCGTCTAACTTAAAGAAAGTGAAGCCATGCATTCAAAGTAAAGCCTTTGAAAGTCTACATTTCATTAGAAAATGTAGGTAATGAAAAAGAAAAAAAATTAAGCTTATCCTGCATCCCTTTTTTACAACTTCTCCCACCTCTTCATTTTATCTGAATAATCTTTTTGTCGGTTCCTCCTGTACATCATTATTTCAGTATGGTTTAGCTCCTCTGCAGGTTAAACAGGTGTTAATTCTCCTATGAAGGCAGCTGGCCCACGGTTCGTTGCCAAGTCGAATTTTAAATAGAGACAGTGGAGGAGTGTGCTGTGAAATATTCATCATCATTAAACATGAAGACGGCCTTAGTTATGCCCTGTCCTACATTAGCCATTCTGCTGGCCGCTGCATCTTTGAGCAGGCCCATAGATAAGTGAGCAAGCCTTGATAAATCAGATGTCCAGCAAGGGGGCTTTTAACCGCCTGAAGAGCCAGTCCCTCTCCATCCCTGTTCTCTCAATGTTTGATACCCTTTTGTACAAGCTAATGATGTTATTGACTGGTAAACCCTCAAAGGGTCTGTTGCATCTCAGAAGAAAAGACGCATCGTGTGTGTGTGTGTGTGTGTAAGAGTTAACTATTAACTGAGACAAAAAGGGATTTCACTGCTTTAATGAAGAAATCAATGTTCTTTTTCAAGTGGAAACTGTCCAAGAAATGTCCTCTTAGCTACTTACCTACAGTAGAAACCTAAACAGAACAAAAACAAATCCCCTCATTTAAAAGCTGTCGTGGAAAATGATGATATTCCTGGTTAGTTGCGCAAATAACTGAGTTACAAAAAAAGGTTGACTTTTAAGAATTTATTAAGAAAAAAATTGAATAAACAGAAGTACTACAACACAAATCAGCTGAGCCAGAGGTTCTGTCTCCTGGGACAGTCACTAACGTCTGGCCCCAAGCTAAGGGATGCATTATCATTTACACAGTCTGGGTTTCTATGTTTTGGGGAACAGAGTTCCTCTCTCGGCCTTGAATGCACATTCAAGCCGAGGAGAGGAACAACAAGAAAGAAAAACACCAAAACAATCTCACAACTCTGACCTAAACCCTGGTAAATGTGGACAGACAAACACAAGGAGTAAAAAGAAGGAAACGTTAAAAATAAAATACACAATACATATATATCCATAAGACATAACAATAATAGTAATAATAGTAAAAGAACAAGCATAAAAGATTAAGTGTAAGAGGACACAATTTTCTGCCGTAACAAGCTAACTCAACATGTGTACACTATCACAGGCAAACTCCTCACCTTTCTGCAAAAGGTGACAACATAGAATGCCTGAGAGCTGCACTGCATTAGATTCTGTAATACTTATAGATTTTTGTGTTTCCTTTTACATAAATAAAAACATTTTCATCATAAATTGATGTTGGAAAGGCAGAAGAGAAAAATGTCTCCAGAATGCAGGTAATTAAGTGTTTAATGCTCAAAACTTCCTGGAGGAGGACCTCCAGACCCCCCAACTCATATATTTCAGCTTTGCCGATTTCTATTAAATACTGTTAAATTATCATCACATCTCGTTCTTGTGACACCAATATGGTGCGTCGCCACAACTCGGGAGCTAAGTATATCGTCACACCCCTAATCTGAGCCCTTATGTCCCCGCTAATTTTCAACACAAAGTGCATGTCGGTATCTTTCTGTTGTTGTAGTAGACAAATGCATGTTATCTATGCATCATGTAAGCTTTAAAAAAAAAAAAGACCCCTCTTGTGTTTTCTCTGTACGTTTCTCTGCTTGCGTATCCTTCTCACCTTTTCTGCTTCAGACAAGCAAAACTGATTTTTTTTTCACGTTGCAGACTCATTAGGTGGCTGCAGCTGGAAATGAATTAAACACAAAATGAAATTCACCTTCAAAAACATTAAGATCATAACAAAACACGTAATCACTGCACATCAGGAACGCCTTTGTATCAGAATACATCAATTGCTAAATGCTAACGTGCAAAATAATGAAAATAATAATAATCTTTATTTATAGAGCACACAAAATCGATGTTACAAAGTGCTTCACATGGGCAGAAAAATAAAACAGTCTTAAAACCATCAGGTTTTAAATGAAAACAGATCAACAGTTCAATTTGGTGGGTTAGCATGTTTACTGTACTAGTGTTAGCATACTGAAGTGCTATTTCAGCATCAAGCCGAAGGTGACGCTGATGATTTTACAGGTATCGTGTCTTGAATTGTTAACTGTTTTTAACTATTTTTTACCTGTTTGTGGTTTTATATGAAAAGTTCTGAAAAATCATTAGGATTGATCCTGTCGGGAACATGAATGTCTGCAACACATTTCCAATAGTTGTTGAGATATTTCACTCTGGACCGAAGTGTTGGACTGAATGACATCACCAGAGAGCCACACTGCTGAAACATTAATTAATAAGAGTTCATAAGTGAAGATCATTAGGGAGCTTCTAAGCAGTCCCTCTCCTGCTAATTATTTTTGCTAAACTCTTCTGGTTTTATTCATATGTCCTGTACGCACGGTGTATTACTTTGATCCAAACTTTACAGACACTAGTCAGACACTGGTAACTGTTACGTAAGTGGAGGGACTTCATTAATGCATTCATAATGATCCTTAATGCACTCATATTCAAAGAAAAGAATCCCCTTCTGGGTTTTATTCTTTTAGTGAAACAATACGCACGGCTGGCTAATGGCTACTATATTTTATGTAACAGATGGAAAAATAAAATGCAAATCAAGGGAGAAGAGTAATATAAAAATAATCAATATCTACCTAGCTCATGTATATATAATGTATTTAACAACACCTGCCGAAACATTTACATTACATTCATAAAACTGTAATACGGCTTTAGTGTTTTATGAGGATGACCATATATGTGCACACACTGCATACTGCATTGTCATTACGTATGCATTGCTCATTAAACCATTTAAAGTTTGTTATCATGCAGTGAAGGTCAAGTTAAATGCCATCTCATAATGTTTCTAGCCTTAAAACTTTGAGCTATTTCAAATGCCATATGATGGTTTCTCAGCCTCTTTGCGTCCTGCCTCTGTATGTGAAGAACACTTTTAACTTAATAAACAAATTTCAGCTAAAACCGAACACAACGTTGATTTATAACAAGCAGCAGTAGCAGTATGTCCTCTCATGTGAATTGGAAATGATAATAAAAAAACCTCAGAGCACATTAATATATTATCAGGCTCGTCAGACACTACAGTATCTGTGTCTCAATGTTTTATCAGTGTAACTACATTTAGTAAAATCTGGATTTAAAAAAAACAGTAGAAATATTACATCCGGAAGCAACAGGTTGTACATTTCCCTAAAATGATTAACTGGAAAATAAACGAACTTTGAAGAAAGCTTCCTCCAGCTCTGGATGAGCACAGTTTTTCCTACTTTTTTCTGTCTCCCTCGTTCTGTTTTCTCGGGCTGAGCAGAGACGCTTATCACATTACAAACACTCAGCAGTGATGATTCATTTCAGACTAATTTCAAGCAGGTGTGTTTCAAACCAGAAGCAATCACATTGCATATTGAAAAACTAACTTCTCATCAAATTAAAGAAAAGCATAATACTAATAAAAGTGATTAACACGAGTTTTGTACTGAATGTTACATTGAAAGAGAAGGTCAGTAATTCTTCCTGTTGACCGTGAGTCCGGCACTTCTGGAAAGAGATTTTAATCATCATTTACTTATTTAATCCCAAAGAAAACTCTGGCACACTGTCTGACTTGCAAAAAATCTAACATTTTGCCTGATGAAGGACTAGCACCGAAATGTTTTGTCAATACATATATTTTTTGCAAGTTATAGTATGCAGGAGTTTTCTTTGTAACTTTTGTCCCATCTGTCCCCCTCCGACGTCCCTGTCTCTCGCTATAGAGGTGCGAAATAGTTAACTGTACTTATTTTATCTCACCTGCACGTGCCTGTTTTATTCTTCTTAAAGGTGCCGTAGAATACAAATTTTCAATCTCACAGTCGAATCTTCGCAGAGGCGTCATGAAACAAGGATCATACCATTTTGGCTAAAGGGGGGAGCTCAACATCTGATTTTACATAGAACTACCGGTTTACTCCTATTATGATATAAATATCAACAAATAATGCTGTAAATAAACATGTGAAAAGAAAGAGACTTTTAATAAATCTTTTAAAATTTGTATCCCTTCCCCTTAAAGAGGTGGTATTATGCTTTTTGGCTTTTTCCCTTCTCCTTTATTGAGTTTATACCTTTTTTGTGCATGTAACAGGTTTGCAAAGTGAAAAAGCGCTTGGAGTTCCCATCTCCCACAGAAAACTCTGCTCTGAACTGACTTAAAACAGCTTCTTTGTAGTCCAGCCTGTGATGTCACAGGGATGAAAGCAAAATGCGCGTCATAGCGCTCGCCAAGCGGCTACTCCGACACACACTCAAAAACACCAGTGGTGAAACAGTGAGCTGCAGCACACAGCTCTCCTCTCCCTTCCAAACAGGAGCTACCCTCCAGGCAGTCAGTGGACATAAAGTTTGTAAGTTGACACGAAGTTGGTAAGGGGAACATGTACAGCTGAACCGAAGCCGTGTTTACCAGCTTCTCGCTAACCCGCCCTTCTCTGCTTCTGATTGGCTTGTAGTCCTTGACTGGGAACTGAGCATGTGCAACTCCCAGCAAAGATCATGTAGAGGCAAGATGTATCACTCCATAGCTAAAACGAAGCCTTCAACACAGGGTGAAAAGAGGAGCTGCAGCAACGTGCAGTATATCAAAAAATATGCCACTATCAGAGAGAAAAGTGGAGCTACCGTGTGTAACAATATTGTCTGGTTATCCTTTTCTACTGTCCTCCGACTGCTCTGCTTCCACTTATCGTGATTTACGGAGTTTGTATGTTATCAGTTACTTTTGCCACTATTTACTGCTAACAGCTGTTGCAGCTAGCTACTCAGTTAGCCGTTCAGCTAGCTGTCCTATTGATGATTCTGCCTGGACTGGAAACTTGGTGCTCGGGGGTGTGTTGGTGTTTACACCTCTAACGTTACTACAGAAGGTTTGGACCGCTGGTTCAGAGCCAGCTGATAACAGGAGCTACTGTTAGCAACAGCTAGTGGCCATTGTAGCATTAAGTAAAGCTATCTGTCCATCAGGAAACTTCAGCAGAGTCACATCTCAGAGGGAAAACCTTCATAACCATAAAAGCTCTTTCTGTGCAACACACTGAACAACCTCCAGCTCTGTGGAATGACCATCTCTGGGTTGTGCACTGGTCAGTGTACATTTTGGGGGTGTAAACATCAGTGATCCCAGAAAAACATTATAAAAATTAAAGCGTTGGGCGGGCCCTCGCTCATGTAGGGCGTCGAAGTCTGAGGCGACCTGCTTTTCCAATTGTGGAGCTTTGCTGATGCGGCTGTCAATTTGCCACACGCTTCGGACGCTGCACAAAGGTGTTAATCATCACTTCCTGTGTTCGTGGCGCTACATAGCACTTGGTGCTATGACTATAACTGAATATTGGCATGTAGATGTGTTCAGGCCGGGACTCTTATGAAACATGTCAAGTCTGAGCATGTACAGTCAACAACTTCCTGTTTCATGGCAAATCAGCGATTTTGGATGCCACGCCATGGGCAAGCCGTTCCACAAAAACTCACCGTTTGTACAACTTTTAATGGCTTTAGAGTAGACAGGGAAAGTCCGAAGTCGGTCAGACTAATGGACCAACCAACTGCCTGTTGGGTTTAGGGCATCGCTCCTTTAGAGGCTTTTTTGTACATCTGAACATGATACATGTGCCACAGAAACTCGTACATGTAGGTAAAACGTGCCGGTTTTTTTAACCTTATTTTATTCAGAGGAAGCTGCTCTTTTGCAGGAAGGCCCTGATCACATTCACACTGTTACACATTCACACCTGGAAGCTGCCCAGTACGAGCGCAGGTCTGCTGGCCACAAAGCAGCTTCACTGTTGGGGTTATGCTTCGTTTACTTTCCAGATTTTATCCTGACAAGCTCGCTTCTCTAACCTTTTGGCCACTACTACCCCTGGTCACTTCCTGTTGCCAGCAGGTGGCTCTATGACTATGGGTAAATGTTGGCTTGTACATGTGTTCAGGGCGGGACTCTTGTCAAACACATTGAATAATGTACAGTCAAGTTACAACAATTTCCTGTCATGGCGAAGAGTTTAACTTTGACGCCACGCCGTTGACTGCAAACTCACAAGTTTTACAACATGGCATCATCAATGTGTTATGGGTTTTCTGGGACAGTTTTGAAGTTGATTTTCTCCAACATGCTAGGAGTAGTACATTAAAGCGTAAATCGCGTCATTTACCGATGCCAGCAGGTGGCGCTATGACTTTGAGTGAATATTGACATGTGGATGTGTTCAGGGCGGGACTCATATTGTACATATAAAATTTGGTGCAGATGTGAGCATGTATACTGAAGCTATAACAACTTCCTGTTTCATGGCGAATCATCGATTTTCGAGGCCACGACACGGGCACGCTCGTGAACAAAAACTCACCGTTTGTACAACTTTCGTTTCGTTAAAGTACAAAGTGTGTAAATCGCCAAAAATTACCATTAAATCTTTTAAATCTCTTTTTTGTATGTCTGGACATGATCCACGTACCACAGAAATTTCGTACACGTAGGTCAAACTTTGTCGGGCGAGCCATTTTGCCACGTCCATGCGCAAAACCCATGCAATAAGACATTTTTTGCCCCGCCTGAATAATGTGAAAAGTTTGGTGAGTTTTCGAGTATGTTTAGGCCCCCAAAACTGAGGTTACTTTGCAGAAGAAGAAAGAAAAAAAATCCCTTCCCTTCTTTAATAAAATAATCCCATTTATTTTATTTTAGTGTTCATAGAATACTTTATAAAGTTTGTTTGAGTCAAATTAGTGCAGCTCTACTGATGCTAATTGATGGGGTGTTAAGCAACAGTAGAAATATGGTGTATTTATACATGATTGCACATTTTCTGAAGCCTAAAGTTTTTAATCAAAGTTTTGATTGGCCTTTTCTTTTAAAAAGAAATATAAATCAACAAAAAATATGTGTAAATTAATTAACGCGTGCTATATTGTATATGTACAATTGATGAGCATTGAACATTTCTTCACTCTGTAATGGGAATTTCATGAGAACCATCTTTAAAACACTGCCATGTAACTAATCTGACTAGGGGCCTCCAGCCTCTTGGGTATGGGGTCAATGGAAGGTAAATGTGTGTGATGCTTAAGTGGTTCACCACATGTACCTTGGACATGGGAGTCTTTCTATAGATCCAGATTGAGTGTCCTCTAGGGAACACTGAAAGACACCATGTTCCTTTGATGAGATAGTACTCCGACCCTGAGACTAAGATAAAAGCTGCCTGTGCTGAGACACTGCAGCTCACTCGGATGATACTCTGATGCGTGTGTGTCCCTGTGAGTTCCTTCTGCAGAAGACTTTAAGAAAATTAAAATTCAGAAAAAAGACAAGTGTTTGCCTGAGCTGTTTATTTAAACACGCTTTCTCCCACCGCAACTCATATAATGAGCCTTGTGGCTTGAAAATCAACCCATTGACACATCAGGAAGTAATAATTTTCTGCCTTTAGTGTAATAACTGCCTTCAAATAAAGGTTGCAAAGCTTTCTGAGCTGTACCCATGTACAGTATTTTAAATCATGACAGATCAGGGTTTATATCTATTAAGTTTTGTCTGTTTCTTTACATTTATGCAAAAGTTGGCAATCGATACTTTAAATCATCCATTCTGTCACTCTGTCATCAACATAAGCCGTACTTTGACATCTAGAAGCCTGACTTCAGCAGCATGGATCCAGGGATATCATCCTTTACTTTGGTCGAGACTAAAATATGTACGTGGTGGATTTCAATGAAATTTTGTACAGAAATTCATGGTCCCCAGATGTTGAGTCTTCTTATTGACTCTGGTGATCCCCAGAGTCACCGGCAGGTCTTACGTGAAAAGACTCAACAATGATTGGAAGGATTGCTAAAATTTTGGGATCGATAATCCATGTTCCCCTCAGGTCCATGGATCAACTTCCCATTGCGTCATCATCAGATCAACATTTTAATTTGTCCGAGACTTTTGTTTGTCAGCTGTGCTCTGTTTGGCGCTGATTAGCAAGTGTTAGCATGCTAACAGCAAAATTGCTAATATTATGCTAAAAATGTTTAGCATGCTGACGTTTTGTACCACGCTGGCGTTAGCATTTAGCTCCAAGCACCACTGTGTCTAAGTACAGCCCCACTGAGTCGCTAGCATGGCTGCAGACTCTTATATTGTTCAACTGCATCACCACTTCTTCATTCTTCATCCTCATTCCAAGCTCAAACTGTACCTTTACACCTGTGTGCGAACAACATGTGTTCAACAATTCCTCTAAATCATGAGATTTGTGTTAAATTTTAACAAATCAACAAAATTCACTGTTCATCAGCAGAGACTTAAGTCTAATTTATTATTTATTTATTTAGAAATAATAGAAAATGCATTGTGTAATTTTAGTTTTGTGCTGACAGAATTTTATCGTACTTAGAAAATAGTTTTTTAAATGATCACACAGAGTTGTATTTTATATTTTTGTAATGACATAGCTGAACATGTTTGTGTGTGTGCATGCGTCCCGGCAGTGTGTCCCAGTGGAAAGTTTGGTAAAGCCTGTGCTGAGGCCTGTGTGTGCACCAACAACGGCACCTGTAATCCCATCGACGGCTCCTGTCAGTGCTACCCAGGATGGATCGGCGAGGACTGCTCCAAACGTAAGACGTAACGAATAATCTCTCCTCCTCTTTCACACTTTCACTTCTCACCTCAGCACGCATCCACCATAACTCCTCCTCCTTCTTGGTTTTAGAGAACCAGTTGAAATGAATTTCCTCTGCGTTTTTTTATTGACTCTTAGCGCTTGAGCTGACCATGAACCCGTCAGAGACAACTGGAAAAAACAAACAAACCTGAAGGCAATTACTCTGTTGGCTCTGACGTTAATTATCCATCTAACATTGAGCAGAGCTACCACAATCACTCAATCACTTGTGAAGCTAATGAAGGCACACACCGCCCTGATCCCTCACGTCCCTAACCCTCAGGCCGGTGACGTTTGTTGGTGACGTTTGAGAAGAGATGTGTGTTTGTGTGGGCATGTGCAGTTGTTCATCTTTCTCTCTCTCTCTAACTCTGTGTGTGTGTTATTGGCAGCATGTCCTCAGGGCTCGTGGGGCCCAGACTGCATCCACACATGTAACTGTCACAACGGAGCCCAGTGCAGCGCCACAGACGGAGAGTGTAACTGCAGCCCTGGATGGACGGGACTCTACTGTACTCAGCGTAAGCCTCTCACACACACAGATCTAATAAGGGAAACAGTGATACACTCTCTGGCTGCTGTGGGAGCACATTACACATCACTCACTTCATGAAGAGGCCCCCTGTTTTCAATATCTCATACCTACACCTCCATCTGGTGGTAAATAAAAAAAACTACATGCCTGAAGATATTCATTCCTTTATGCTTTCCATACCTCTCTACACCCTCCTTTCCTTCATGGCCAAAAAACTGAGTTTGTTGCCACAAGACGAATACTGTTAGACAATAATTAAGTAGCATCTCAGTTTCAGGAAATAAAACCATACCTCACCAAGTCTTATTTTTCTTGTATCATCCATTAATGCCCAGGTGGCATGAGGCAGCTAGAGGTTCTTTAGGTTGCTGTCACACCTGTAGATGAGTTCGAATTACACACAGACTTTTTACGAACAAACCAAGAGCTGTAAACAGGGTGTGAACATCACGTTACTTGATTTGTTGGACTAGTGCTGTTGCTGCGTCACCAGATCCACTCCAGAGCAGTGTGTGCATCTGCTGAAGCAGCACAGCAACGTGAAACTTACAGAAAGAAACTCCGGCAGCTGCTGTCACTGATGCTTGGACTCGTCTGGAGAGAGCGGCGTTAACGTAACGTTTTGTAACTATTGGAAACTGCTCTTATAAACAGGCTACATGTGCAGAAAAACAGCTGTTCAAAAGTCGGGATTTACTTCAGCCGCTGGTGTCTAGGCTATATGCTTTGTAAAAACCACTCTCCTTGCTGCTGTTATGAATATGATATCAGTTAAAAAGTCGGGAGCGACCGCTTTGTTTGTGGGTGAAGGGGTGGGTAGGGAAGGCAGTGTTTCCCATAATTAGCCTATAATTTGGATAATTATCAACGCTGACCACCGTCATTCTATAGGAAACACTGGAAAGTAATATAGTAACGTAACGAGTAACGTAACTAGTTTCTTTTATCACCCAGTAATAAGTAAATTAATAATATTACTTTTTTAAGGAGTAATAAGTAACTAGTAATATATTACAATTTCTGAGTAACTTGCCCAAGACTGCTGTCTTCATGTACTCTGAGTAATTGCCTAAATCTGCATGAAATGCAAACTGGGTTTGGTTCAATCTGCAGAGATGATCCATGTTGGTTCCGCTGTGACAGAACAGATTAGCCAATCCAAGAAAAGCTGCTTCCAAGCACATCTCCAGATTTGTGGATTATCTCTCAGGTACTGAGTTTGTAAGAGTGGAACAGCTGATGTTGAAAAGTGGCACTTGTAAGGACCATACTGTTGTGTTCCTCCTCAGGCTGTCCTACGGGTTTCTACGGCTCTCAGTGTGCTGAGGTGTGTCGCTGTCAGAACGGGGCGGACTGTGACCACATCAGCGGACAGTGCTCCTGCAGGACGGGCTTCATTGGACAGAGCTGTGAGCTCAGTGAGTGTATCCATGTCTGTACATCTGCACGTCATTGTTGTTGTTGTTAAATTAAGACTCTAGTACCTACAAAATGTCAGATTTTCAGGATGAAAGGTGCTTGATGCATTTATTTTTGGGCTTTGAGAGGGCTGAGGAACAATCCCATCAACGTCGAGCATCCTGTCATCACAAAAGAATATTTTTTATCATGTCTGTTCATGTATTTCAAGTATCATTCTTCATGTTTCACAACAGCAAAAGGAAGCAACAACTGATGCACAGTAAAGATATGGCGATATGATATATATATATATATATATTGATATGATATGATTCAAGATTTTCCTGTCTGATGATTTTATCCAGTGACTATTTCCCAACTGATTTTCCAGAAAATGTTTGATATGATTTGACATTACGTATACCATGATAGAAGACGTTGGTCCACTGCTAAGTATAAATAAGAGAATTAACCTAATAAAACTAGAATACTGGATATAAAATGAGAATCTACTTTCGCACAGTAGAAATGCGCGCAAGCCACGACTGTTTTGGGCACGCGCTTACACACTTTCCTTTAACACAGAGTGCTCTTATGAGGTCACTGAGGTCCGGACCTCCGTAATTATATGGAGGTAGTCAATAAATAAAATCATTCGAATAAAAACCACTGATGAAATGAAGGCGCAGCTGATTACACCGTCGCTCCCATCATTTCAACTTGAAAAACTGTTCCACACTAAGTGTCCACACTTGGGGAAACACATGAGGCCCATGAAAACCTTGTGCGTGCAATAACTGAGCGCACCGCTGTTTGCGGGCAGAGTTTTAGACAATACATTTTGTGAATTTCCGGGTGGGTGAAATAGGGTGAAGCGTCTCCCTATTATGAGAGACGATGTGCGCATTTACGCACCGGACACAGCAGCATAACTTCATATTTCAATCTCCCAACATGCCGACAGGATCGGTGTGAATCTAACGTTAATTAATAATTTGTGTTCTTCTCCACATCCAAAAGGTCTCACACACAGTCCAGCTTCATACAGAGAAACCGTCTGGAGTAAAACAGGCGTCCTCCTGATCAACCCTGAGCTCCATTAGTGCGTCTAAATTTTTTATAAGCTAAAAGTTGAATTCTGTTTCCTCTGCAGAGTTTCCTCTGTCTGTCCTGTCAAGTTTATAACTCCAGTTTTTCGTTTTGCTGCACAGATGTCCCAACGGCATTTTCTGTGACATTACTGGAAACGTTTAAAATGACTGACAGCAGCCTCTCGATCCATGAACGTAAACCGTTAAAGAAAACATACATACATCAACACAATAAAGAAATCACCTGGAAAGGGCCGGTAGAGGTGGGATAAATCTGAGAAAATAATTGGTTGGGTTGGGGGCCGGTGGATGATTTATGCGTACATGATTATCAAGATATTGTCAGAGCCAATCCACACATCACACCAATATAGCTCCTATATTCGTGACAAAATAGTGCAAACAGTTGCTGACGTCAATTATTAGGCTGTAATATCAACCAGAGCATCCCCTGCATTCAGCACTAACCTGCTGTATTTTATGTTGTCATAACAATAGTGTCCATTATGTAGTCTGCACACGTTATTTGCACACAGTGTTCCTCCCTGATCACTGGGAGGTGCTGCTTCACGCGCCCTTGGAATCTACTATACTAAACACTAAAAATAAAAAATATAAGTAATATTGTCACAAATTCACATCATACCGCTTCCATTCAGACTGCAGCCGAGATAGCGAATGTATTGCCCCTATGCCAGTTTGTGCATATTCAATACGTACCTAGGAACCTTTTGCAGGCACTTTCTTCCATTTATGCCGGTTGTCGCTAATTTGTATCATACTTAAATTTATATCTATTCGATGTGCTATAGAAAAATTAATAATCTCCACTTAATTTAGAATCAGCTTGAAAGCAAAAGCACAAATAATTAATTTATCTTTATAATTGTAAATATAATTTTAAATAATTTCATGCGGCAAGGGGATATAAATGATTATCCACAAAAATGTAAATGTAAAACAAATCCACAGATAAAAAGGCAAGGTCAATTTATTTGTATAAAGCACATTTCAACAACAACAAGGTAATTCAAAGTGCTTTACATAAAACAAAAAAGCAAGGGAATTTATCTATATTTTAAAGAATTAAATAGAAAACAAAAACAGGCAGCTCACTTTTCCCATCTCCCACTCTATCCTTTTTTTTTAACACTTATGGACTCTAACCCTTTAACACTTATGCCTTTTTCCATTACCAGGACCAGCTCGACTCGCTCGACTCGCCTCGACTCGCCTCGGCCATCCTCTGTTTTCCGTTGCAGATAGCACCCAGAGATGGTATCCCTCAATGTAGCTGGTCGTCATAGCAACACCACACACAACTGCCGCGACGTAATGTTCAATGCGATACACATATCAGCGACCCACACACAGCTGTCTCTTGATTTAAGTCCACTTGCGGAGCTCCTCAACTTCGAAAACTTTCAAGCACATTTTTGTTCCACCATCACTTAAAAACTGGCAATATTAGAAATCTACATAGTTGATTTCATCACCTCAAAACTTCTCAGAAGTGGATTTAATAAATCAAAGTATGAAAATTGTAAAATATGAAACTTTCTGCTGCTGGCCTCTGTCTGCGCGCACAATGATGATGCAGTGAATAGTGACGATTCTCTCTGACCAATCAATAGTCTGCTGTGTTTTCACGTCATTTTAGTATCAGCTCGCTTGGAACCTCGACGGAGGTGATACGAAAACAAGTACCTGGTAGCGGGTGCAGGTACAACTTTTCCACAATGGAAAACCAAAAAAAACAGAGTAGAGTCGAGGCAAGTCGAGCTGGTACCATGCTGTGGAAAAGGGGCTAAAGGGACTCTAACTCTAAAGGGACTCTGACCCTATGGGGACTCTAACCCTTTAACTCTTAGGGACTCTAACTCTAAAGTGACTCTAACACTAAGGGGACTCTAACCCTTTAACTCTAAAGGGACTCTAACCCTAAGGGGACTCTAACCCTTTAACTCTAAAGTGACTCTAACACTAAGGGGACTCTAACCCTTTAACTCTAAAGGGACTCTAACCCTAAGGGGACTCTAACCCTTTAACTCTTAGGGACTCTAACGCTAAAGTGACTCTAACACTAAGGGGACTCTAACCCTTTAACTCTAAAGGGACTCTAACACTAAGGGGACTCTAACCCTTTAACTCTAAAGGGACTCTAACCCTAAGGGGACTCTAACCCTTTAACTCTTAGGGACTCTAACTCTAAAGGGACTCTAACTCTAAGGGGACTCTAACCCTTCTTTAGACAGCCAAAATCCTGACTGGAAGACATCAAAACAGTTACTTAGTGCCAAGAAAGCACTAAGCTGTTGAAAAACAGCTTTTTCAATGATTTTACTTAAAAATGGGAGATTTGATATGGGCCTGTAATTGCTCATTAGTGACGTGTCTAGATTGCTCTTTTTTAAGAGAGGCTTAATGACTGCAATTTTCAGGGCGTGTTGGAAGAAACCTGAGAGGTTGACATGATGACAATTTACAGTAGATCTGAGGCCATGCATTTAGACACATTTTTGAAAAAAACTGTTGGCAGAATATCAAGGCAGCATGAGGAGGATTTCAGATGTTGTATTATGTCCTCCA
>NC_060169.1:2916366-2918293 GCF_021292245.1 Micropterus dolomieu | reverse complement strand
GGGACTCTAACCCTAAGGGGACTCTAACCCTTTAACTCTAAAGTGACTCTAACACTAAGGGGACTCTAACCCTTTAACTCTAAAGGGACTCTAACCCTTTAACTCTAAAGGGACTCTAACCCTAAGGGGACTCTAACCCTTTAACTCTAAAGTGACTCTAACACTAAGGGGACTCTAACCCTTTAACTCTAAAGGGACTCTGACCCTATGGGGACTCTAACCCTTTAACTCTTAGGGACTCTAACTCTAAAGGGACTCTGACCCTATGGGGACTCTAACCCTTTAACTCTTAGGGACTCTAACTCTAAAGTGACTCTAACACTAAGGGGACTCTAACCCTTTAACTCTTAGGGACTCTAACGCTTTAACTCTAAAGGGACTCTAACCCTTTAACTCTTAGGGACTCTAACTCTAAAGTGACTCTAACACTAAGGGGACTCTAACCCTTTAACTCTAAAGTGACTCTAACCCTAAGGGGACTCTAACCCTTTAACTCTAAAGGGACTCTAACCCTAAGGGGACTCTAACCCTTTAACTCTAAAGGGACTCTAACCCTAAGGGGACTCTAACCCTTTAACTCTTAGGGACTCTAACTCTAAAGGGACTCTAACTCTAAGGGGACTCTAACCCTTCTTTAGATAGCCAAAATCCTGACTGGAAGACATCAAAACAGTTACTTAGTGCCAAGAAAGCACTAAGCTGTTGAAAAACAGCTTTTTCAATGATTTTACTTAAAAATGGGAGATTTGATATGGGCCTGTAATTGCTCATTAGTGACGTGTCTAGATTGCTCTTTTTTAAGAGAGGCTTAATGACTGCAATTTTCAGGGCGTGTTGGAAGAAACCTGAGAGGTTGACATGATGACAATTTACAGTAGATCTGAGGCCATGCATTTAGACACATTTTTGAAAAAAACTGTTGGCAGAATATCAAGGCAGCATGAGGAGGATTTCAGATGTTGTATTATGTCCTCCAGGTTTTTATGGTTGATTGAATTGTCTCATGCTATATGAATTGTTTTTAAGTGGACACAGGGACAACATACAATATATCCTGTACCTGACATTGAGGCACTGATTGCTTGTCTAATTGTTTGAATTATGTCTGTGAAGAAGGAAGCAAAATTATTGCAGGCCCTGGTGGACAGAAGTTCGGAGGCTACAGACACAGGAGGGTTGGATAGCCTGTCGACAGCAGCAAACAGGGCGCATGCATTATTAGTGTTTTTGGTGAAGATGAAGAGGGACCGCCTTAGATTTCTCACTTATAAGTTATAAATGCGAAGTCTCTCTTTATAGATGTCATAATGAACCTGGAGATTTGTTTTTCCGCGAACTGCGTTCAGCTTTTCGACACTCTCTTTTTTGAGTTCTAACCAGCGTGGCATTTCTCCATGGAGATCTTCTCTTACCAGAGACCACCTTCACCTTGGCTGGTGCAATGGCATCAATAACATTCAGGGACGTGCACAGGGGGGTTGCTCTGGTTGCCCGGGCAACTGCCCGTTTGCCTTTCCTGACTCAAGTTGCCCTTCCGACTCGCCCTTCCGAGAAAAAAAATAAAAATAAAAAAATAATCGCGATCGCAAAGCCTCATTCACTTCCATTCGGGCACCGAAAGTGAAAGTCAGTAGGGGAAGGGCAAACTCTGTTTAAGTGGCTGCACTGCTGCAGCGCTGCCTGCACGTCAGTCGATTCTGTTCCCTACCGGAATTCCTGTTTCCTTCCTTTATGCAATCATACTACAACAAATCATGCGTAGTTTTGCCCAGTTACCATACGTGATACGTACCAACAGAAGTGAATACGAGCTAGAAGCGCAACTGAATGTACGGGAAGCCAAAAGGTTAAAAAAGGATTGTATTTTTTTCCGAAATCTAAGCGTTTTTTTATTTAATATTTTATTAGAAGCGAGTTTTCCCCATCT
>NC_060169.1:2914516-2916266 GCF_021292245.1 Micropterus dolomieu | reverse complement strand
ATGCGTAGTTTTGCCCAGTTACCATACGTGATACGTACCAACAGAAGTGAATACGAGCTAGAAGCGCAACTGAATGTACGGGAAGCCAAAAGGTTAAAAAAGGATTGTATTTTTTTCCGAAATCTAAGCGTTTTTTTATTTAATATTTTATTAGAAGCGAGTTTTCCCCATCTGTCAATTCAATCTAGATTATTTATTTTCAAATAAAAAAAAAAAAGGAAAAAAATAAAAAATAATAATGATAAAAAAAACAATAAACAATAATATAAGGAACTCTTTTTTTCATGACTCGAGTCATGTTTTTCTGTTTTGTTATTAATAGTA
This sequence comes from Micropterus dolomieu, assembly GCF_021292245.1. Classification (NCBI taxonomy): domain Eukaryota; kingdom Metazoa; phylum Chordata; class Actinopteri; order Centrarchiformes; family Centrarchidae; genus Micropterus; species Micropterus dolomieu. Next base: position 2,915,942 of record NC_060169.1, on the reverse strand, counting down.
GTTTAGGTTATTGAGTGCTGTATTTAAGTGTTTTTACTTTTTGTATATTTTTTAATAAAAAAATGTTTTTTTCTCAGTCCTTCATATAGCCCATGTTTTTTTGTTTGTTTTTTTTGGGGGGGGGGGCTTTTTTCAGGTCAGAGCAACTGCCCTTCAAAATTCCTGTGCACGTCGCTGATAATATTTGTAATTTTACAATTGAAATTATCTACAAGCTCATTGGCTGAGACCCGTGAGACGGCGGGTGTGGAAGAGAAAGCCTCAATACGTTTTTCACTAGCGTTTTCAGTGATATGCCGTTTTGGGATTACCTCTGTTTGTACATTTGTGTGCACGCAGGGACATAGGGGCTCAGATTAGGGGTGTATAGAGGCACTTAGCTCGTGAGACATTATGATACGTGAGAGTAGGGTTTTTGATCATTTTTGATCATTAAACACTTAATTTACCACATTCTGGTGGAAATGTTTTTTTTTATGTAAAATGAAATACAAAATTCAGGTAGCATGTGACATTTCAAAATATAATATAAGTCAATGCAGATCTCAGGCAGTCTGTTTTGCTTTCAAATCTGTTTCTCCTGTAGATCAACTTTTCTCATGTAATATCGTCCCTGCTGTGTCAGCACACATGCAGGCATGATTTAGTCTTCCCTCCTCTTTTGTCATGTTCACAGAGAGAAGAAAACTGCATCAAGAAGGTGTTAAAGTTACTGATTGGTTCTGCACGTTTTTTGGGGGTCATTTTATAATCAGTAGCTTGTTTTTTAAGCTTAATTTCCTTTTTTTGGACAATCCACATTTGTTTCATATATATTCTAATTGCATTGCATGTTTTATTAATGTGCAAATAAACCTTTCTTAAGGTTTTTTCATTGGTTATTTAGCTGCATGTAGTTGTTTAACAGATTATGCTTTCAAAAAGTGTTTTGACACCTATGAGAGGAGGGAGAAAGGATGTCTGGAGATAAGGGTGACCTGGATGGGGATTGGGGGGCTGAAGATGGTGGATCCTCACAGGTGGTTGTTAGTGAGGGGCCTGGAGACTCTCCCTCTTGGCTCTGATGTCTCCCATGGTCAGAGCTGTGGTGACTCTCCTTCAAGGTTTCTGTCGTGTTGTGTTATGTCTTCTTCTTGTTTTGATTCCTCTTGTCTCTTGTCCTTGGCAGAGGGAACAGATGAGTGACGCAGAAAGTAAAACAGGTTGGAGCTGAACAATTTTACTCCTGACTTGTTAAGGCGAAGTCCATCTGCCTTAAAAAGATGTTTGCGGTCCCAGCGAAAGTTAAAATTTTCAATGAAATGCACTGAATGGAGAGTACATGCCGTTGAGAGCCGCGTGTTCAATGCCAACAATCTGCTGAATCTCTCAACTCCTCTTTGGATTGGCCATTTGGTAGAGGGCCACTGATAAAAACTTCTGCATT
>NC_060169.1:2875701-2914496 GCF_021292245.1 Micropterus dolomieu | reverse complement strand
TCATTTTATAATCAGTAGCTTGTTTTTTAAGCTTAATTTCCTTTTTTTGGACAATCCACATTTGTTTCATATATATTCTAATTGCATTGCATGTTTTATTAATGTGCAAATAAACCTTTCTTAAGGTTTTTTCATTGGTTATTTAGCTGCATGTAGTTGTTTAACAGATTATGCTTTGACCTGGATGGGGATTGGGGGGCTGAAGATGGTGGATCCTCACAGGTGGTTGTTAGTGAGGGGCCTGGAGACTCTCCCTCTTGGCTCTGATGTCTCCCATGGTCAGAGCTGTGGTGACTCTCCTTCAAGGTTTCTGTCGTGTTGTGTTATGTCTTCTTCTTGTTTTGATTCCTCTTGTCTCTTGTCCTTGGCAGAGGGAACAGATGAGTGACGCAGAAAGTAAAACAGGTTGGACTGACTTGTTAAGGCGAAGTCCATCTGCCTTAAAAAGATGTTTGCGGTCCCAGCGAAAGTTAAAATTTTCAATGAAATGCACTGAATGGAGAGTACATGCCGTTGAGAGCCGCGTGTTCAATGCCAACAATCTGCTGAATCTCTCAACTCCTCTTTGGATTGGCCATTTGGTAGAGGGCCACTGATAAAAACTTCTGCATTCAGAGACAATTATTTCTTCTTTAAAATAAATGTAAAATAAGTCTATAAATATAGGCATTAACAGGTATTTGCAATTTTTATCATACAACAAATTTGTATTTCTATACAAACTGCTAATCATGCATTTACAAACTGCTTGTCATCCGTAAAAGTCATTGTATTTGTGTGTGTGGGTTTTTTATGACTGTCCTGCCGTGGCTATATATAAATCCTAAAATACATTTGTGAATCCATTCAGTGTGCATTCATTCATACTGAGACTGATACGCCATAGAAAAGAGTCAACCCACAGAGCGACTATACGACTTTGACTGAAGTTAAAACATCACTTTATTTATTATTTGTGTTGTAATTTTACACATGACAACTGTAATATCTGTGTATCCGCCTGTAAGATTTAAAGACATATTAAACTGTACACTGCTCCTGCATCCAGAGTGTCCTGCGGGGACGTTTGGCTACGGCTGCCAGCAGCTGTGTGAGTGTATGAACAACGCCACCTGTGACTACGTGACGGGAACCTGCTACTGCAGCATCGGCTTCAAAGGCATCCGCTGTGACCAGGGTGAGAACTAATGGCTCTGTGAGGAAAATGTAGCTGGATGATGAGTGTTTGATGCTGCTTCTTCCCGTTGGTTTACATGTGGGTTCAAATGAATCATAGACAATAAGATGACAGGGGAACAAGCACATACATCTTGTTGAGATTAAAAGAAGAGTGTGATAGTGTTTCTATAAGATAAAGGTACAAAGAGTTCTCTAATGGCCTGATGGACTAACATGTCTGTTGGTGAGAACTTTTTTGTCTTGTTGAACTTTTTGTTTTTGCATTTTGTTAATAAGCACTAACATGTTGTTAATATTGCGCACGTGTGCTTTGATATACTTGTGCATTTAAAATCTGATTCTCCTATGACAAATTTCTTCACTTTAGTCAGCACATGTATACAGAAGCAAATAATGCAACACCTCACGGAAACTTTGATTTAAGTTTACATTACAAACACTTGGTCAGTCAGCATCATTTGTCAGCTATAGAACCAATTTGGCAATCAGCACTGTGAAATATGATGTTTTCAGCAGCAGTTTGAGACAGATAACCAAGCTACAAAAAGATTTAAAATCACATGTGTCAGTGCAAGTGTAAAGCCAGAAGTGAAGCCACTACGTTTAAACATTTACTTTTGCGACTCCTAGTTGTCATATCGAAAGGGCACTGTGGTGTCAAGGGACAAAGAATGAATTGACTGAAAGCATATATACTGCTGTTTTCAAAATGACTGTTTTTCTACAAACAAAAAGATCAAGACTAGGAGTCTAAAGCCATGCAAGCAGCTCTGTGAGGCTGAGGCAAAACGTTACTAACTAAATACTCTAACTTAGGCATGTAAACATGCTCAAAATAGCAATGCTATCATTCTGATGTTTAGCAGGTGTAATGTTTACATTCCTAGTGGAATTAGTAAGTCTAGGCCGAACACAAATTAAGTTTTTAATCAGCAGAAAGGAATGGTGGTCAAAATAACACAATAAGTGCTCAAAATGATATAATTGAGTTCTCAAATATATAAAGACCCACCTTTACAGCTGTGTTTGCAGTGGAGTTGTAGTTGAAGTCTTTCTCTTTTAAAATTTCATGTTATTTTGTCCGCCTCCTTTGATTTAGGCCATTTTTATAAGGCAAACTACCGAAATAGAGAGCCAACAGGAAAGAAAGGAACTGCAGTAATAAGTGAAATGTGAGGATTTTAGAAAGAAGATAAATATGAGTACTGATGGAAGCTTGAACGGTAACTGTGCGGTCGTTATAGGACTGCATGTGTTTTCTTTCACGTAATGTAAAATGCCTGTTTGCCTGTTTTCGTCAGCGGCTCTGATGATGGAGGAACTGAACCCCTACACCAAGATCAGCCCGGCCCTGGCATCAGAGCGGCAATCAGCCGGTGCCGTCCTGGGCATCATCTTCCTGTTGCTGCTCATCATGGCCATGCTCGGCCTGGTGGTCTGGTTCCGACTCCGGCAGAGAGAGAAAGGCCATCATGTGCCGAGCGTTACCTACACGCCGGCCCTGCACATGAACTCCACCGACTACTCCCTCTCAGGTAAGACGTCCGTATCTCTGCGTCTTTTTTTTTTTCCCAGGTACTTTTCTTACTTCACACATCCAGGCAGATGGGGCCACTTAAGCTAGGACTGCAACTTCTTATTTTCCAGAATGATTATTTTTTCAATTAATCGTTTAGTCTATAAAATGCTCAGAGCGCAAGGGAGCGTCTTTAAATTGTTTGTTTTGTCTACCAACAGGATAAATAAATATTGAATTTTGATTATATAAAACAGAGAAAAGCAGCAAATTCTCACATTTTACTGACTAGAAACAGCAAATGTTTGAAATGTTTGCTTGATAAATGACAAACAATGAATCAATTTTCAAAGATTTTCGTAAATAAATTTTCTGTCAATTGACTAAACGATTAATCAACTAATTATTTCAGTGCTGATCTACACTGTACGAGAGTGTGAGTGAGTGTGTGTAGCTTTTAACCTTCTGTGACCATAAACAGGAATTAACAGGTAAAGAAAATGTATGTATAAATGTTCCACGAGTTTGAAGTTCCTCTTGATTTCTGTTGGAGTTCCTTCATATTAATCTGCAGCTTTGGACGGCAGTGTTGCCGTCAGTGCTTGGATACCTTGTGTCCGGTTGTCAGGTGCACTGTGTGTGCACATGTATATTATGGTGATGTGTAAAGGGGACGATAAAAGAACCCGTGCTGATGTCGTGTGGTGACAGCAGGGCTGCAGTGCACAGGCCTGCTCTCCTCTACAGAGTCCTCTCCCAGTAACAGCTCTGTAGGCCGCTGCTTCTCCAACCCCAGCTACCGCACCCTGGGGCCCTGCACCTACGCCGCGCACTACGCCAAGCCGGACAAGAGGAGCACCACCAAGGTGGGCGTAAGTACTTTCTGACTTCTTGAGGAAAGCTCAAAATAAAACATATCTTGGGCTGCAGGATGCTGACATACATAAAACCAATATAATGATTGAATGTTGCAGATGTGATATCAGCTGCAGCTTGCTTTATGTAGAGACATTTAAGAGATATTCTCTACAAAAGATTTTCTCATTTGTTACCAGTTTTATCCAGCCATGCAATTAGTTTTGGTTTTGTTTGTCCTCATTTGCGTGATTTCTGCCTCCAGGCTACCACAAGGGAGGTGAATAGAACTTTGTTTATGGTGCTCACAGCACTAAACAAGTGCCTTAAAAAACAGCAGCTATATCTCTGTGCAGAAACAATGTCCTTGGTACTGGGAATAATCCACAGGCCTCTATGTTTAAAAAGTGTTCATAGGAGCTACTTTCTACAGAAGAAATAGTGCCCGTGAAATCTTTGTAATATTAACTGTATTATAGAAAACCAAAGGAGTTAAGTTTTATTTCATCAATAGTTAAATTCACTGTAAAATATAAAAAAATTCATTGTCCAAGCAGAGCTTACGAACCGCAACCAGGCCCAACAGGCCTGTCAAGCCTTCTTCACACTGCTGTATTAAGGCCGGTACTCAGCCTTTCAACAATCAAACGCACAAAAGCAAAGACGTAAAGAATGGCGTCAACAATGTGTTTGTCTGCTCTAATGTTAGCATGTCTGGCTATCTAGCTTAGTACCTGCAATAGTAACTGCATGTTAACAGCTGACACTACTTCCAACACTGATAAGTGCAGCATGAACTAACTTTAGTTTGTTGAGTTACAGGTTACGTTTTAAATTAAAAAAATGAGAATCAGTGTTTCCCCTAAAATTTTTTGCAAGGGGGGGTGGTCAACCCCTCGAAACTGGCGGGGAACGGCCATGCAACAAATACGTAATACTTCTCCGTTCCTCTTTGACATGTGTTTTGCTAAAGTTACTACCTCGTGATGGAGCTTGCTACAGTTTGACAACATTCAGATATTGGTATCGATATTGATGAAACCACTGAGACTGAGATTTTTTAGTTTTAAAACAAGTCAGAAGGAAACATTAAAAGGTCAGCCGAAGATCCCGTTTTCAACCAACTCACGGCGCTAACATTATCGTGATTCGCCAGCTACCTACAGCTGATAAAGTCTGCCAGCAACGGTCACTAGCTAGAAATGAGAAGCAGCTTTTGTCCAATTCTGTCTGAAACCAGGGAACCATTGTTTGAAAGTAAATAAATAAACTGAAATTGAATATGAAAATCTGCCACTGTTATCACTATAAACTGCATTATGTGCTGGGCCAGAACAGAAAGCTAGTCAGGCAGAGGGATCCAGCACATTGTCAATTTCACAACAAAGTTTTTAATAAAAACACCTTAAAATAAATGAAACTTCCTTTCTCCTTCAAATTTGACATCGCATTGGTTTACACATTTGGATGGAATCTTTATTTCCTGCTACAACATCCTGTTTCATCTACAGAGAATTAAAGTGCCATTGGTCATTGCTTTAAAAATTTAGTGTGTGTCTTTCTAATGTGTTATAATTATTTGTATATTTCCCAGATGAAGACAAAGAAGCGACACAGGAACAGTGCACCGGAGTGGGGGGCCTACTGTAACCTCAGCGAGCTGGGTCAGTCACTCTCCTGGTTTGGGCTATGCGTTCTCTGCCAGTTACGCTTACAGATGTTGTGTGGGACGAATGTTATGGATTCTGACGCTGCAGTTTCAAATCTACAAGCCAAATTCCTGACACACCAGCCTCAACTGAGCAATCAGCTGACAATTGTTCTTAAATATAACATGACTATTTTCCATGCATTATGATCGACTATAAAAATATATTTAATGAAAGTTTCTCCCACAAAAAAGTTATAAAAAGTAACATTTGTCTGAGTGATCAGAAGAATTAGTATTATGTAATATGAGTATTAGTCAAGTCAAGCAGTTAACGTTAATCATATTTTCTCCATAAAATGTTATAAAAAAATATTTAAAGCCACTGAAAAGTATTTTTCATTATGCACAACTAAATATGTGGGAAAAAACCCTTCTTTGTTTTATGCTCAAAATGCTGTCTAGTTTGATTAGATCTGATAGATTTTTGAGCTTTGAACAGAAGATTAGGTAGACTGAACGCCATTTTGTTTCACTTACCTGATTTCTGTTCGGGATGTAGGGTTATTTTGCTTTGTTTAACTCTGTCCATTTGGTAGCGAGTGACTCATATGTTAGATTAAAGAAATTTGCCATTTTAAGGGTTGTTATTTCTGTAAGTTAACTTACAACAACCTTGCCTTTCTGTGGATTTTTCCTGTTGCTATTTATGTAGAAAGATGACATCCCCATTCTTAGCCCTGACTGGTTGCTTGTTTCTTAACAAGCACAACACCATGGCCGGGTTTAGCTCCAACAAAACGTAGCACAACGTCGATTTCAACATAAACTGTGGTGCCTTGAACACCCTGTTGTGTACGCAAGTGCACTGCAGTTTACTGCCTTTTTAAATTGGTAATCTTTATGTACATGTTGCTGCTGATGGTAACAACTTTGACACACCCACAGATGGGAGAAAACATACCTGGAATGGGTTTTTAGAGCCTTAAAACTTTACAAAAAGTGAGGAAATGTCAAGTATGTACAGTAAGTCAATAAGCACGCATGTCAACGTAAGTCAAACTGCTTGTAACAGTTCTCCTTTAATCTCCACACTCCATATTCTGACAACATTTGCTGTGTCTCAAGTCACGTTTTTCAGTACATACACTTGCTATTTTGAGCACTGTCTGTTCACACTGACAATTATGTCAAAATGCACTGTGAGAACAATTTGCCATTAAAAGAAGAAGCGGTCAAATGCTGCAATAGTAATTTCTGGTAAGTGCACAACAGCCGTGGTCGATCCTACCCTGTCGAAATTTAGCTCTAAGCCAGTAAGTACATAGTGTACACAGTGTACCAAATGGAAATGTACTAACCGGAGTATCCAAATTGAGACTCAGCACTAAACATAAATGTAGTTTACTTTTCTGTCTGGTTTCTGTGCAGGTGTTTACTGCATTGACCGGCGTTACAGCTACCACTTGGAGCCGCGCTACAGAGGTACAGTGTGAGGTGGACTGAGCCTATGTGAGCCTCGTCAACCTCTGTCACCCCAGCCAATACTCTTGCTCGAACAGCTCCCTTCAGCCAATGACTGCCTCTCTTGCATTTTGAACCTCAGCTTCATGTAGCAGTTCCCTGTGTTGAAAGATCGCTGCATGTCCCATGTAACGCAGGGAGGTTCAGCTCTGACAACTGATTAACTGTGAAAGTGTGCTGTAGGTCTAAAAGGTGTATACTCAGTGTACAGGTTCAGAAGGCCCATTATTCCAAAACTTGAATAGTCAAAAAAATGTCCCATCCATCGTCAACCGCTTATCCTGCGTACAGGGTCGCGGGGGGCTGGAGCCAATCCCAGCTGACATCGGGCGAAAGGCGGGGTACACCCTGGACAGGTCGCCGATCAAAAGTCCATTGCTCCAGAAATACCTACTCTCCCTGCAGTTGTACCTTTTAATAGGTTATCTTTATGGCCAAACAACATTTCAAGCAATTTTACTGTCGTAGACAAATTTCTAATGTCGGAATAAAATTTATGAGAGCTACCTCAGTTGGTGCGCACCTTTGATGTAGGCTGATCAAAAACGTAATTGGAGCTGTCTCAATCTATTTGTCGTCTTGGCTGTCCAAACATGTTTGATGTTAGATATTTTAAGTCTAGGCTCATGCAGTGTGTCGTCACATTTTTCAAAAAATCCCTAGATTTTTATGCGAACACTGCTTCCTCCCTGAGACCTGATATCACAACACGTCCTGATCGTAGCACACAAACCCATAATGCCCTTTCTGTTGAATCTCTATTGTGTGATAGCATTTTCTTTGTTGAATCCAAGAAAGCTGAGAGAGGTGGAGGCTCGTGAGACCAGACCACACCAGAGCCCTCTATTAAAAAGCATGAAAAACCTCACAGACCCAAGCCTGTACCTGAATGCTCAGTATCCTTGTAGAGATAAGATGATTGTAATGTGATTTGATCTTGTGGATATGTACCAACCAGTGCTTACAGGTGTGTTTGTCTCTCTGCAGGATGAACCTGACTCCTCTCCTCTGTGTGTTTTCCCTCTCTGCGGGGGTGCTCCTCCTGCTTTTACCCCCATCACTCCCAAAACTCACCCGGGGAATCTCTCCTCCACAATAACTGAATGCTGTGTGTTTTCCTGTCGCTTGATGCGTATTTCCTTCAGCTGCGGCTTCACAGAATGTCTGCGTTTTTTAACCCGAACTTTTTCACCATGCAACGTAACCTCTGTCGTCCAGTGATGCAATGATTACTTTAACATGTATGTTTCTTAAAGGATAAGTCTGGTGATATTACAAACATTTTCTTTGTTACAACAAATCCCATGAAAACACCAAAACCAACAATTAATTCAGAGATTAATTCAGTAGCAATTTCCAAAAACACATCAGTGAGCCTCACTGCTGCACTGGGAGACATCTTCCTTCATCACCATCAACACGCACACTGTAGTTTATTGTAACTCAGTCTCCCACACACCGTCCTGCTGTCCCAAATACTCACTAGAGCACCACATGTGGATTCATCCGCCGCTGAAAATAGTCCTCAACAACTGCACTATTTCCCCTTGTCAGAGTAACGTTTGCTAAAATTTGTGAGCGGCTGTTTTAGGAAATTACTGAACTTGTAACTAAATGTTTGTGAGGTGTTTTTGAAGATTTGCGTCTTCAGTAGGAACCAATGGGCTTTGAGCTGAGAGCCACAGACAGAGTAGCTAAGTGGGAACGTTTCCTGTTCATGGGATTTGAAGATTTAGAAAAATATGGAATAACACCAGGCGTATCCTCTAAAAGAAGAAACTACAGCTATGTATTTTGGAGTCATACCAGCAGGAAATTTTAAACATGACTTCCGAGTGCTCAAAGACTAGTCCTGGTAATAATCCCTATTATTGGACATGCAGTTGTTCACTATGGTAACTCGTGGTTTAACCAGGCAGCCTGTTTCATTCACACTTTGCAGGAAATGTTTCAGACATGGCACATCAAAAAGTGTTTTATAACCTGTCATCAGGAAATGGAAAAGCAGCTTCTTTCATTTTGCATAATCAGTATGTTTTATGAAAGCACTTTTAAAGGGTTTTTAAAAATCCAGAGTTTGAAGTTTTGTCTTTTCAGAAGAGAATATCATCCTTTAATAAATATTAAAATGTGAAAATTGGAATTCTGTGGTTTTTGATCAGCAGCAATGTGCCAGAGAGCCTTTTTTTTTTATAAACCACAACTTTGGAAATGCATCACCATCAGAGCTTCAATGACGAGAAGCCTCTTGGGTCTTTTGCTGCTGAGTTCAAAGACAAAAATGCTGGAATTTCATATGAATAGTTTGAACTCCCACATGATTTATAGACCGTTATTTCTCGACACACAAGGTTAAATGATCTATGTGGTCTTTATCTTTTAGACTATATGAAGGGCTCCTTGTCCAGCACCTGCTCCCTCAACAGTGAAAACCCATACGCCACCATCAACGACCCACCCGGTCTGTGTAAACACTCGGAGAGCAGCTACGTGGAGATGAAATCGCCGGCTCGCCATGAACACGTGACACACTGCTGCTCCACCGCTATCATCACCACCACCACCACCACCACCGCACCCACCAAGAACGTCTACGACATGGGTACATTAAAGGCGGGAGGGGGTGTTAGCGTGTCACTGGGGTGAAACGGCTAGTAACAAAATCCACCCACCAGCACTTCCGAAGCTCACTAATGAACATGTTATAGCTGATTTGTTTAATCAGTACAAAAACCGAGTTTTGGGGAAATGTGTGTCGGACTCTATCTTGGCTCCCCACGGCGACTCATTTGAGTTTTGTTTTTTATAGGGACAGTTATTATCATTGACCGCTGCTACATATCATAGCATTTATAGCCTTACTAGAACTACTCACAGCTCAACAGGAGAACATGGGAAAACAAAGCACAAACAATGATACATTAAACATTACTAATAGGGGTGAGAATCTCTAGGCACCTCATGATTCGATTCAATTATGATTCAGAGGGCTGCGATGCGATTATGAAATGATTATCGATGCACCTTGATACCTCATTTTTTTCTATACAGGATCGCTGGATAATTACTAAGCATTTAATTTGCACATTAAAATCCAAAAGAAACATCTCCTCATTGGCTCTAAAGGACTAGTTTGCATCCCTAATACATTTCATTAAGCTCAGCTCCATGGTCCCTCATTTCTTTAGCAGCCAGCTGTGAGACTCCTCTGAAAACTGAAATATAATTATCAGGATGTGTACAGGACAGAGCTGTACACCAGATAAGTCTGAGCTTGTACCTGATGTTCTCAACCCTTGAGTACGTAAGTTAGTACTAATGACTAATATTACATCATTACTACTTTAGTTAATGTTACATAACAGACATAATGTTAGCTAAAATGCTGATGTTAGCTAGTGCTAACCGCATTCACTTTTCCAGCATTTGGGGAAACTACAGACTTTTATTAACGGACACACTGTGAGCTACACAGTATAAGTCACAGTCTTCGGACCTCATTTGGGCCGGAAGAGCCTAAGTGGGCTGGACTCGGACCCCTTCCCGTCCTCCCCGTTCCCTGGAAGAAAGATCGCCAGCGACACGGCTGGCCCGAGGCTGCTGTGTGCTCACCTCCCTGTCGCAGGGGTCGCGTGGGAAGCGCCAGTGACATGGGGGGGAAAGTGTGTGCTTTATGTTCTTGTTCTGCTTGCACTTTTGTTCAAAAATCAAACTGAAATAAAACACAAACAGAGCCCTAAAGTCAGTAGTCTGCTGAGTCAGTAGCCGCCTTCTCACACATTTCCTCCACACTGCACGGACCGACTGCAGCTGGCCAGATGGATGTCACAAGCAGACCCCTCCCTCCTCCCCGGCCCGCCACTGCCTCTACAGAGTCAGTGGCCACCGCTCTGCTCATATTTTGAGATTGCTACCTGCAAGGCCCCCCCACGGCCAGGGTCCCCGCCCTTTCGAGGCAGGCCCCCCATGGGTCGCGGCCCTCACGGTTGGGAGGAGGAGCAGAGTGGCTTCCCTTCATGGCCACCAGGGCTACTCATCAGCAGGTCGGAGTGGCTCGCTTCCTGGGGCGGTTGGGCATCAGGGTCCTGTTTTATCTGGACGACCCGCTGCTGCTGGTGCAGTTTCAGGAGGAGGCGGTGGTACAGATAGCCCAGCTAGTTGCACACCTGTCTCGCCCAAGCTTCATGGTGAACTGGAAGAAGTCCCCTCTCAGGGACTCACCTTATTGGATGTGGTGCTGGACTCCTCTCTCTTGAGAGCGCAGCTCTCTCAGGAGAGGGTGGAGGCTCTGGTGGAGCTGCTCCGCCGTGTTGTCCCATGGGCGGTGGTGGCAGCTCTGTCGATCACGAGGTGTCTGGGCCTCATGTCGACGGCTCACATGGTAGGTCCCCCTGGGCCTCCTGCACATAGGGAGGTTAAAGTGGTGGTTCATCCGCCTGTGGGTCGACCCGGTGTGACAGAGATGGCGACTGAACACTGTTCCTCTGTCTTTAGGGTCGGATCTAGCTGGCGCAGCTGCTGGGCTTGGCCAGGCGGCTACTCCTGTGGGCGCACTCATCTCCTCTCTATCAGAGTGGAGTACATCCCTGGCATGTTGAACAGGGGGGCGGACATTATACCGAGGGGGAGCCCTCACCCAGACGAGTGGCGCCGGTTTGGTGTGGCGGAGGTAGATCTGTTTGCCAACTGGGAGAACGCTCAGTGTGCCCTGTGGTTTCCACTGAGCCTTCGCGCACCCACTGTGGCCTGCCCGGCGGACGTATGCTTTTCCGCCGGTTCGGCTGATCAAGCATCTTCTGGACTGCCTACAGTTTGCAGCCTTGCTTTCTTTCCTCCAGCTGCTCATGGACAGGGGTCTGGCGTTCAGTACGGTTAAAACCTACGCTGCCGCCACCATGTCCTATCACAAGGGTTTTGGTGACAGGACGGTTTCCTGAGGGGGGTGCAGAGGCACAGGCCGGTGACACGGCCCGTTGCTCCACAGTGGGATTTGCCGCTGGTCTTACGTGTGCCAACCCAAGCCCCTTTTGAGATGGCAGACCAGAAGTGTCATTCGGCCAAGGTCGCCTTACTTGTGGATCTGATATCGGCCAAGAGGGTCTGTGAACCGGCTGCCCTCTCTGTGGCTCCTTTGTGTCTCAGGATTCAGGGTGACGGCAGCTTGGCTGTTTATCCACCCCAATCCTGCATTCATGCCTAAGAGCATAACCAGCTCCTTTCGCTCGCGGGTGATTACTCACTCTGGCTTCTTTCCTCCCCCCCATGAGTCTGAGGACAACGCTACATCCTACCTCCTCTGCCCAGTCGTTTCCTGACATTCGCCGCTATTTCACAGGCCTAAATGTCAGACGGCATCAGGGCGCACTTCACGAGGCGTCTGCTCCTCTGTGCCGTTGCACGGTGGGATGACAGTGGAGGACATCTGCACAGCGGCCTCCTGGTCTTTTCTCGTGCTCTTTCGTCCGTTTCTACCTACGTCTCACGTGTCACGTTTCTTGCTGACTTACTGAGTGTTTTGGCTGAGTGATGTCATTGTGAGTGTGCCGCCTCTCACCAGATGGTGGGGGTAATGGCCACTGCTCGCACTGACCCTGCTCTATGGGGCCCCCCAACTGGTTCCCCGCCTACTACGCGTGGGTCAGCCTGCCAACACCTATGCCGCGGACTGCCGGGGACCAGGGCGCTTATTATATGCCTCTGGCCAGGTGGGTTTGTGCTTGATGGTATCATATGGGCCAGTGAGGCTTTGACTCATCCTGCTTCGCCTCTAACCCAATAGCGATAGCCTTAGAGGGCGAAGCCTATACGAAATAGAACGGTAGTGGCTTCCATTTATTTTTGTAAGGTTTGAATCATTTAGCAGACTCCTAAAAGTGGCCTGAAGTGTAGAATCCATCAAAGTGCATGTTGTTTTTGTCTTTTTACATTAGGGGGTAACACAGTTCAGACTCTTCAACTCAATCTGATAACGTAACTTCATTAAATTATAATCATGAATTATAAATTAAAGCAGACATGATTTTACACAACTCTAGCAAGTTTTTCAAGGATCTGCTAATTGATTTGCATATCATACAGAAAATAATTAGAAGCCAAAAGATATATCTATCTATTTTTTAAAATATGAAACTCTACAGCATGCATTTAAAAATGATCTCCAGTAATAAAAAGTATACATAGTTTGTATTTGAGGAACTAAAACTTGCAACAGCACTGGTATGATCCTTTAAAATCACAAGAAAAGATGAAGCATTTTTTTGCTACATTTTACAAGTAAAATAAAATTTATGATTAATTTCATATTCAATAAATCTCAAATATTTTTTAATTAGTTGAGTAACTGTCATTTATTCTATAAAATATCGTAAATACAAAAGATTAATTCCATTTACAATAACATAAAACTGAGAAAAGACGCAAATACTCAAGTGTTTAATTTATAAATAACTTAAATGACAAAGCAGTTAACAAAAATAATAGTCTGATTATTTACTGATTTGTCAACTAAATAATCTTCTCTGTCTCCCAGAACCAACCGTCAGTATTGTACAGGGAGCCGGCAGCATTGTGGTTCCCAGTTACCCTCAGAGCCCATACGACCTGCCCAGGAACAGCCACATCCCCAGCCACTACGACCTGCTGCCTGTGCGCCCCAGTCCCTCCCACAGCTACAGCCTCACCCTGCACAGCCACAGCCCTCCGCTGCCCGGCAGCCCCACAAGCTCACTGCTCTAGACCCCAGCAGCCAGACTGGACACTGGACCAGTGCTCCCAGTTCATCCAGAACCAGGAAACTGTGAACTGGGACAGAACATGGAAAGATTGGAATGATGGAAAGATTGTGTGTGTGTGAGAATGTTTATCATTTTATCACTGTATTATATTCAAACTGTTTGAGCTGTTTTTGTGCCAGTCAATACTTCATATTTGTGTTGTATTGTAAAGTCCCCCTCATCAACAAAATGTCAATCGAGGAAATATAAACGTTGTACGTATGCCCACATGTGTCAGAAGACGGGAACTCGAGGACGATAGGAAAAGAAAAGCAAAGTGACTGAGGTATTCGTGTAAATTTATCTGGGTGAGACTGTCAATGTGCGTGCCAAAGACGAGACTGGCACGCACATTGGATTCAGAGGATCTACCAAGCCTGCACAATGAAGAAGCATCACATGGGCATTATTTCTTGCACTGCAAACAAACTTGTATGGACAGCTCTGGAGAGAATGTGCTCATTACGCCGATAATCTCCCACAAAAAGGGAAGTATGTGAATAAATGCACACAAACTGCAGTCTGGTCAGATTTACACTACCTGTATAGTTCTGGTATTTTTACACATTGTTTCTTATTTCGTGTTTACATATTTGAAGATCCTAAACGGGATCCATATTTTGTCTCTAAAAAAGTGATCTTTTTTCTATGTACTGTAGGCAAAATGGTGTATTGGCTGTACAGTCACTGTACACTAGTGATTATTATAGTGGTTTTCTTTTATCGTGTCGAGCTTTATGCATGCCAAAGATTATTCGAGATATAATAGTTAGCCATGAATACCCTTTTTTTGTCCTTTGGTGCGAACTGATTATTGTCATCTGACTGTCTCAACATGGGAAAAACTCCAATCAGAAACATGCTTTTTGGGAATATGCAACTAACAACTGTATTCATTATTGATTAATCCTTCGATTAGTTTTTCAATTAATCTATTAATCGTTTTGCCTATAACATGTCATAAAATAGTAAAAGTGTCCATCACAATTTCTGAAAACCCAAGATGACATCTTCAAATATCTTGTTCAGCCTGATTGACTAAAACACCTAAGATATTCAATTACTATCACATAAGGAAAAGAAAATTGTCATTGAAATTTGACAAAATGATTTAAATGATTAATCGATAGATTACTGGTAATGGACTTGTTGAGTTTTTTCAACTCTAATGCACTGATGTAGTTGTTGCAGAAAGTTCAAAAGTGGAAGCACTTTCTATAAAAGCCCAATGCCTGTCAAATATTTTAATAGTTAAACTTTAATTTACTTAAACTTCCACCTCAACACTAATGTCATTACAAAATCATAAGATGTATGTTCCCAAATAACACAATGATGTGTTTCAGATGTTCTTGTATCAACTATTTCTGACATTAAATATGAAATAGAGCAGTGATGTATAAAATCCTGCTAAATTTTTCAGTAACGTAGGTCAGTTTTGTTACAAATGTTGATAATTATACCTCGGCAAATAGCAATAACAGGACATGTTGACAATCAGATGTAAACAGCTTTCTTTTCTCATGTATTATTTCCTACTTTTGTTCCATTTGCTGCTTATATGTCTTTTCTTCACCTTTGATCCAAATAATAGTTTCAGCTACAGTAGATGCATCGAGTGCTGGTTGTTCTTTTTGTTTTGAGCCCTAAACTAAAATAAAGTTGTCATAGCTCAGGGGAGTGGTGTCATGTCTTGATAAGCAGCAGTTGTTTAATAATCATACAATTACAGATACACAATTTTGTGTCATCAGCATACTGTGGTATTTCATATTATGTTGACTAATAATGTTTTCCAGAGATAGCCTGTACAAAAAAAAGAGAAAAGTACCCATAATGCTTCTTTGGAGATTCCATAATCACAATCAATGTCAGTTGTGAAATTTTTCACCCTGTACTCTAATTTAAGATACTCACTTGCTACATATCAAATTTTGTGAATGCACCGATAAAGGGGGCACTGTGAGCCTTTGAGTGGACCACGCTCACCTATTCATACATGTTTAGTAAAACAGTTTACTTTAGATTAACCATTTGAGCAAAATGATCAACTAGTGTTGAAAAGTTTGCTTTGGAGTCATGTTTGCAGTGAGCAATCCACCACTTTGGTCCAGATTGAAAAGTCTCAACAACTATTGGGTGCGTTGTAATGAAATTCACATTCAGGAAGAATTTTAACTTTGGTGATCCTCTGATTTTAATCTAGCACCGTCGTAAGTTCAACATAATATGTCCAATACTTTGGTTTATGATAAAACACCTGTAGAGCTAAAGACAATATGTTTAATGCTAATTAGGAAATGTTAGCATGCTAACACTGTTGTAACACCATCAAGTAAAGTTCAAACTAGCATTGCAGCATAGTCAGAGTTGGAAATCTACCAGATGCCTTAGTCTCATTAAACCTTTTGACATGTCACAACAAAAAGGTCCAGGTCCTGTCCAGGTGTTAATGCTGTGTAATTTTCATGTTTACAGCGACATTTGAATAGCAGGGAGCCATTTCAAACACAGCTTTTACTATTGTGACAAGTAAAAAGGTCTGTTGCAAAACAAAATCGGTCAGCTGACACCAGTTTACAGGCCTTGCACCTCCAGGGTTATTCTCACACAGGTGTTATCAATTATTTGGATTGATTAGACTTTGTGAAGCTGGTGGCCTCACGCACCCCAGCATTGCTCTGCTCTCCTTCAACCTGAACAGAGGTCTCATCACCCAAAATAACTCAACCTGACTGACCAATCAGGACATTGTTCTGATTAATTAGCTAATTTGGTGACGCTTTATCTCGAGTCCTGTACTTTCTCAGTAGTTTCAGGGAGAGGACTTTGTAATTTGGTACTAATTAACGAGAAAATGGAGATAACGATCCCAAGACAGTACACAGAGTGAGTACCCACTCATTAGTTTGAGTTTGTGAGAAAGAAGTCGTCAATTATATAGAAGCACTGCACTGCTTTGAACTGCTGCTGTAATTGTTTTTTGGTTTTAATCGATTTTCTATAAACTGAAATGCCCAACACAAAAAAACATCTTTAAATTGCTTGTTCTGTCGGCCGAACTCTTTGAAACCCAAAGATATTCACATCTGAAAAGCTGGAAACAGAGGTTATTTGGCATTTTTCTAATTCATTAATTGCTTTGGCTCGGATCTAAAACTGACAGATCTGTTCAAACCAAATTGTTTGTTTTATTATTGGAAATTGTTGAATTGTATTCTTTTAATTTACAACCACACAGACAATTTTTACTGTTCTTTTCAGCTGACTCGAGACTGTTACATAAGTAACTGGAAGTGTACCTATTAAACGCTGTCTCTATTTTCCTTATAGTTAGTAAATAGTGTTACCATGAATTAGAGGATAAAGTAAAATACATCATATAAAGGTTTATGACTGGTGCGCTTTATTAAGATGAACTGATAACTTAAGATATAGACACAATTGTACAATTTATCAATCTGTACAAAACATAAAACCATTCATTTTGACCCCCCTCTCACATTTAACCCTCCAAATTCATTGAAATGACATCATTTCACTCTTACACGTTTACACTGGAATTACAGTCAGTTATAGAATTCAATATAGTAAAAAAAAAAAAAAAATCAAAAGAAATTTCTTAATAAAAAAAAAAAAAAATACAGAACAATGATAGAGGTACATGAAACAGGATCAGAAATCATATATTCAGAAAAGAAAAAACATCACTTTGTCCACAGATTGCCAGCTAGTGAGTGTGGAGAGGTTCGGCTGGCGGCGCCGTCTGTTCGAACAAAAACGCCATTGGCACTGCCAGCCAAGCTCACTCACTCCAGAGCTACCAATCTACCCTCTGCCTCTAAACACACACACACGCGCACACACACTAAGTTTAGGCATTGTATATGTCTGCTAACACCATCACACACTGACACGGCTATAACCTGGAAATTCAACAGGACACACACTCGAAAGTTTCAGCAAGTAGATTGTTAGCGAGGCATCTGTCAGTTTACAGACTGGACTGGTCACAACAATTAGCTTGTTAAGCATGTCATCCTAGCTAGCCAAGCCTTACCCTCAGCAGATTTCATGGACAGTAATGACAATGTTAGCTACATAAGGCGATACGACACGGAGGTGCAGTCGTACAGAAAGCCATGCATTGTGTTGAAGTCAGAGGCAGCTCGGTGTACGTAGGCTTTACGTGACGGGGACAACACAGCTGTCTGTCTCCTTTAAGGACAGACAAAGCAAGGTTATTGGTTAAGGAGGAGGCGGCGGGTGCGATGGTGAGTTGTTAGCAGGTGAATGAGGTGTTTTCGGACAGGTATGCATGGTGAAGGAGGCACTGTGACCAGAAGTTAGCAAGAATGTGGCTGAATCCCTCAAGTTTTTCCTTGATTTCTTGTGTTTGAACCTGAACAGAGGAGAAACTTTTCTGTCCACTGGAGTACTGAAGACTTAAGGAAAGACTTTCGAGACTCAGCCTATGTTCTGCAGTGCTGAACATTACATTTTGGTTCTTGAAACGTGGCACCGCCTTAAAAACGGTTCCTCCAATCTGACAAAAGAGGTCCAGATTCTCAATGTGCAGTAAAAATCTAATCCTAGACAAGAAAGCATGTTTACTAGATTAACTATTAAGGTTCAGTGCAACAGTTTGACACTCATGAAATCCAACCTAGTGGGTGAAAGACACTTTCCATTCACTTACTTTCTCAGTGCGTCCTAACTACAGTTCTGTGGTTACATGCGATGCATAACTTGCTAGACGACAGGAGAGTTTAGAGTTTAATATTAGAGTATCATAAGAATGTAATACGAGAATACTACTGCAGTTACTCATACTTTTGCTGTTTTTTCTTTTTTTTTTAATTTCTTAATTCTCTATAGAGGTGCACTAAAAAAACAAAAATCCAAACAGCCGTGTGCTAGTTTCTGCATAGTTGTAGTCAAATACGTCAAAAAATTAATGCATACATTTCTCCTAATGTTGGAGCAGGAAAGCCCAATGCACTAATGTGTATTCAGTCAGAAAATCCTTCTCAGTATAAGCATGACTTTCTCTATATGAGAGTTAAAGTGGGACAACATAAAAATCCAAATGTACAGGAGTTGTGTTTAGCTTTCACGGCGACCGCCTAAAATTACACACCCTCAAGGCAATGATAGTGTTCCATATGTAGTCCAGGTTGAGTCTCTCACCTGATAAAACATGCAGCACAGCAGAGTGCCATCTTTTAAAGACATGCAAAGCTGGTCCGATCCCGCCACCTGCTGTAAACAAACGGTGACAACAGCGCCCGCGAGGCTGCGCGCTACATGCAAGCTCACCCCCGGCCTTTCCGCTGCGCAAACTGAAGCAAAAGTTTCTACGTTTCACTAGCGTCATATTAACAGCAATCAAATGGCATGACACTACCAGAGCACACGTCTACACTGTGCTCGATACATCCACATGGTTTCCAAAACAGTACATTGCACTAAAGGGGGGGGGGGTCTAAAATGACAGAGGAGAAGCTTGTATATAGGAATACACTTCAGAGCAACTTTGATGTGCTTTAAATTCATATATACCTAGTAGTAGATATGATACAACACACGGATCATAAAAACTTGTGGAGAAATCAACAGGAGCACAAAGGATGAAGAAAAGAGAAGAAAACATTCATATTAAGACATTTGTGACATGTCAGCGCATCTACAGTAATGAAATCTAAAGTGATATGAAATGCCTGCTGCCTGCTGTCCTGCAGTAGCCTAACGACACAGGGGCTCTGCTTTGGGGGGGCCACCTCACGCAGTGACTTCTTAAACTGGGATATATTTACCTGGGGCAGGGGAGGGGTGGGGTTGGGCGGGGGAGGCAGGTACAGATAGGTGCAGAGTTCGGGTCACAGCCTAGAATCTGTGGCTCGTCCCTCCCGCACCACACAGTACACCGAGGCAGTCTATTTTCTGAGGGCGGGGTTTGAGGAGTTGTGAGCTGGGAAGGGGGGGGTGGGGGAGGGAGGGAGACGAGGACTGTGGAGAGAGGGGGAGGAGGGGTAGCAGCAGATCCACAGCTGGGCTAGATGTTCTGACAGCACTGCATCTTTGGTTTGTTCTCAGTGGGCTGCACTTGGATGTTGACCACGTTGTTACTGGGGGACATGTCGCTCTCCTGGCGCTCGGACATCTGCTTCTGGGAGACGATACGGTAGATCTCTGATGGGAGGAGCAGAGCGAGGGGAGGACATTAACAGCGTCACTTAGAGTTACAACCTTCTTATTTCAAAAACAATTTAAAATGTCAAATTTCCTTCATCACCAAGAACACACACACTGTACTGTACACACTGTTTATTCTGACTCAGTCCCACCTACAACATCCTGCTGCACCAAATAATCACTACAGCTCCACATGTGGATTCATCCACTGCTCAAACAATCCCCAACAAATGCACCATTTCCTCCTGTTTTTGTTAAAAAAAAAAAACAAGCTGTTTTACGAAATTACCGAGGCCTTAAAGGTGCCGCAGAATACTCATTTTCCGGTTCGTACTTGTATTTAGGGTTTCTACTAGAAAATTACTTTCTCATACTCTTTTTACCCTCTGTCTGAACCAAGCGGGAAGCTTCCGGTCTGAGACATGAATCCAACGCAGAAGTCCCTGAAACCTGCATTCTCTTGAACGGCCAGCAGGGGGCGACTCTTCTGGTTGCAATAAGAGGCCCAGCTCCATTAGAAATAACGGTAAAATGTTTCTACTTCTCAGCTGATTTATTCCCTCAGTAAACACTTTCCTGATGAGTTTATGGTCTCAGTCGCTAGTTTCAAGCCTTCTATAATACAACATGAAGTTCATTTAGTAAATTATGGTCCCATTTAGAGGAAAATGGACCATAAAGCAGAGTGTGTTTCAGGGCGGGATTGACTAGAGTGACTCGTTCCCACGGTACTGTGTAAATTCAACCAGCGGCGTTGAAAAAGCGAAATGCGAGTCGGCTGTTCACTTTTCTGGTGAGTACATTTAGTTTTAAGCCTGTTTTTTGTCAGCCCTGTTAAAATGACAGTTAAAGTGAATTACAGATGCACCTAGCTAAACAAGCTAGCTAGCTCCGCACACGACCGTTAGCTCCACCGTCTGATTTGATTCTTGATGAAATGATTCTGTATTAGGTTATATTGTCTGCTAAGTAGTAGAAGGGAGTTAAAAAACTCAATTTCACTCTATAACTTGTTATATTGTGACAATAAACCTACCTAACATAGTGACTTATAGATCATATGTTTAATATTTGTATTAACAAGCAGCTTTGAATCCGCTAAAGCGGGCAACCCCCGCCGGGTTTAAGAGGTTTTATACATCCAAAGAACTGAGGCCAGTAAAGGATGTAGGCAGCTATTTGGGACTCTGATATTAATTGAAGTTTTACGGTACTTTAGCCGCTAACTTCTGCCAACAGCAGCTGCTGATAGCTACTCAGTTAGCCGTGCAGCTAGCAGTCCTATTGCTGATTCTGCCCGGACAGGAAGCTTGGTGTTCTGGGGTGTGTAATGTTTGTGTCACACACACACACACAACACGATGGCCAAATGCGATTGTGACATTCGTATTCAGACTGTCCGAACATCAGCGGCTGCTTTTCGGAGCGTCATCTGTAGAGGACAGAGACAACGGGCAGAGCGGTGGGATAGGCCTTCAGGAAATGTGTCTGTTACTTGATTCCAGCGATCGTTGTACTTTGCGATGAAAGATGTTAACATAGCCCTAATCGATCCGAACATCAATCGGAATTCAAGCATTTTAAAAGTTGTTTGCTGTTCATCTTCCTGACAGACATATTTCTAACAACTTGGCATCATGATGTAGTCGTTATGGCATCAGTTTGATCCGTTTATTGCAAATAAATCACAGCAGAATGTTCATACAGCTGTAGTAATAGTGTGTGAACGCTCGTGCAAGTAGTCCAGTGGTAGGAAAAGGGATCCAGTGGTCAAACTCACACGATGGGAATTTTAAAATTTGCGTTGTGTGTGTGTGTGAAACCGGCATCAGCGTTTCCACCTGTAACATTAGTACAGAAGCTCTGGACTGCTGGTTCGGAGCCAGCAAATTGGTGGCAATTTTGTTATCTATCAATCAATGTCCTTATATGTTTAAACTAAAGGAAGGCGCCGTGTTTACTATCTCGCTCTGTTACAGGACAGACAGACATGGCTTTCATACAGATAGTGTACAGACACCAGCAGAACCAAAATACACAAAACAACAAAACACTTTCAGTTGTTCATCTCACTCGTGATAACAAAAGGTTTGCCCCTCCTACAAGATAAGCTATTCAGACAGTCATTGTGTGATGAAGCTAACCCAGTGCAGTGGCGTGGCTCTGTCTCTGTTTGTATATCTGCCCAGCAACAGAAGTTCGCTCTACACCTGACTTCCCCTCTCACTTTAATCACCCTCATAAAAAAAGGACAGCTCTGAGCTCTGATAATAAAAACACCTGCGACAAGAACTAAACTCTCCCTTCCTCAATAAATGGTAATTCTGTGGGGTGTGAGAGGGAGTGCTGACTTCTGTAAATGAGCTCCTTTCTCTCTGTAATGACTGTGGGAGGATGAATGTGGACATGACTATGTGATGGTGCAAGCATGTTAAGATACAAACCTGTCAGAATGGTCTGGAAGGCCGTCTCGACGTTGGTGGAGTCCAGAGCTGACGTCTCCAGGAAAGATAAACCATTCTTCTCTGCAGGGCGAAGTTGAGCAACAGGTCACGTCAAACATGTTTCAGACATTCCACAGATAACAGAAATGTGTGATTGTGGAACTACCAACATCATTTGTTCACTGCGTTACACAATAACTGAAAAATTATCATTTCAATACACCAATCAGAATCATTAGAACATGGATGATTGATACACAGCATAATATAATTTACAAATCACCAGGGCTGTGCACGGAAAGTCGAGTCTCGAGTTTAGGCAGAATATTAGACTTTCTGGGGGCAGGGGTGCTTCACCCAACATACTTACTGGTATTTTTGATATTTTTAGTTTTTTGTAAATACTACTACTTACAACATTATTACGAGGGGTCGGAATCTCTTGGCACGTCATCGATTCGAATACGATTCAGAGGGCTGCGATGCGATTTATAAAACAATTATCGATGCATCTTGATGCATAATTTTTTCTCTCTACACAGGATCGCTGGATAATTACTAAGCATTTAATTTGCATATTAAAAACCAAAAGAAGCATTAGCTTAAAAGGACTAGTTTGCATCCCTAATACATTTCATTAAGCTCAGCTCCATGGTCCCTCATTTCTTTAGCAGCCAGCTGTGAGACTCCTCTGAAAACTGAAATATAATTATCTGGTGTACAGGACAGAGCTGTACACCAGATAAGTCTGAGCTTGTACCTGATGTTCTCAACCCTTGACAAGTACGTAAGTTAGAACTAATGACATACAGCTGAACTAATTAATATTACTTTGTTACTAAATTCGCTAACGTTACATAACGGACAAAAAAACATGCTGTACAGAGAAGATGTCAGCTAGCGCTAAACGCCTTCACTTTGACTTTTATTAACGGACACACTGTGAGCTACACTGCACGTTCAGACAGAAACCTACTGCTAATATTTTTCGCCACTAACTTTCAGCGTCCTGTTCTGCCGCTCGCTCTCTCTCATTCCCTCGGCCTCACACACAGGAGCGTTAAGAGTTAAAATCATTACTTGCACATTGATATAAATGATCGTGTGACATTTTAGTAGTAGCGGTGGTGTGCTGAATACAGGGGGAACACTGGTCTCTCTGTTATGTGCACGCCACAGACGGTCCGGGCGACGCACTTCTGCAAGTTCCGCCTTTTTTGCTTTCCGTCAACATTACATTTATTCATTTAGCTGACGCTTTCATCCAGAGCGACTTACAATTGCTATATATGTCAAAGGGGTTGCTCCAGAGGAGTGTCTTGCTCAGGAACACATTAGATGTATCACAGTGGGGACTTGAACCCGGGTCTTATCCACTGTACCATCACCACCCCACACCAATAACATTACGTTATCGATTAACATTTAAATAATTGATTTTTTTGACATTTGGTAATCGAGTCAAAATCTTCCACGTCCGCATCGTGATGCATCTAAGAATAGATTTTTTTTTTTTTTTCTCTCCCACCCCTAACTATTACTGATGCATTTTCTTCATCACACCTGTTCACTGCCTCCGCCCAGTTCCAGTGCAGCCCAGCGAGCAGCCTACATGTCAAGCCTCATTTGTTATCCGTAAGACTCTCTTTTCTCAATCTGTTTTGTTTAAACGGCTGAAATAAAAAAAGAAATAATAATAAAGTGTGCGCCCCGTCATAGTTCATTTCTAAAATCCTATCGCAGAGCACGTCTCCTTCCTTACTTAACAAAATCCCCAGCTGTAATCATTTCATACAACAGATCTAAAATTGCACAAACTGGTCTCTCTTTGTGAAGTCTTATCTGATTTGCTGCTGCTGCTGATCTTGGCCAGGAAATAGTTTTTAATAACTGAACATTATGGTCTTACCAGCAAAAGCCCGCGCCTCGTCTGTGGGAACAGCCCGGAGGTGACGCAGGTCGCTCTTGTTGCCCACCAGCATGATGACGATGTTGCTGTCAGCGTGATCTCTCAGCTCCTTCAGCCAGCGCTCCACATTCTCATAAGTTAGATGCTTGGCAATGTCATAGACCAGGAGGGCCCCCACCGCTCCACGGTAGTACCTGCAGCAGAGCGCCGCGCACGGCGAAGACTCATCAGTCATCACCACACAATTATCATCAGGGCCAAATTACTGGAATACTGCTGGGGATTTGGTAGGAGCACTTTGGTAACCTGATTTCAGCCTCTGACAGTTGTGACACGTCAGCGTGTTGTGTTAGTCCAGCTGGATATATGGGCTGTTTCAGCTGATTGGCTGGTTATTTTAGTGTAAAATTGCAGGAAATGAGAGATGAAATGCTAGAACTTGGACGTCGTGCGTGCCTTGACATCCCTACCACCTTTATGTTTTGTCTACCGTAAAGGATTAGCGGGGATTCGTAATCTGTACATTGTAAAAATAATCATTTGAGCAACAAACAGCATCACTAAGAGGCTGACTGCCGATCAAGATGTGTCTTATTCTACTAACAAACATCGCACGCTGAGATTTTCTCTTCATTGTGTTTTATTGACTCTGTTTATGTCCTACTCACCAATCAGAGCGGGCACAGGGCGTGCACATTTAACAACATCAAACAAACAAAACTGGAGGAAGACGTGGGATAGTGGCGTCAGGTGAACAGATGGTCACGGTTTTGTCCGGTATCAACTCACACTGAAGTGTTTCAGCAGCGGAGAGTTTAGCTGCCCTGCGTTGTTGACGTGTTGTTAATTTGTCATTTTGTGTGCTTCAACTACAGATAACGGCTCTCTGGGAGCCCGTTTCGTTCCGCTCTGTGCAGGCTATATATCTCACATGGAGAATTTCAGAATAAGAGCGTTTGCCTGCCTGAAATTGCAGACTTGTTCAGATTTTGTTAATTTGTTCAGTTGCCCTTGATTTTTGTGCTTCTATCATGATAAGGTCGGCTACGTAGTTAAATTGTTTCTTTTTTGTCTGTTTTTTAACTGTGTTTATTGTTGATATACGATCGGGAGTCTGCACAGGGTGTTTTATTTTGAAATTCAACTGGATTCTCTATGCCGTTCTGTGTCTGACTTCCTGCCCGGTTCATTTGCTCTGTGCAGCTTCAGTCAAAAATAGACTGGCAGTGAATAGTGAACTCTAGCTAAACTTTTTAAAAAATCGAATCGCAACATCCGGCAGAAAAATCGAAGTTAAAGAAAAATCTTTCAGCCGTATTACAAAGCTGTCTGCTCATTTTGCTTAATTGAATTCGCTAACTAACACAGATCATACTTTATAGGACAGCTTTTTTAACTTATTCCAGAATTATTACTAACGTGTGTTCTGGCTGGCGTGTTCGTACAGCACGTCCTAAACCCCGCTGACCTCCTCCTCGTATACTCACGCTGATGTGATGGCACGGTAGCGCTCCTGGCCAGCTGTATCCCAGATCTGGGCCTTCACCGTCTTGCCGTCCACCTGGATGCTGCGCGTGGCAAACTCTACTCCGATGGTGCTTTTACTCTCCAGGTTGAACTCATTGCGGGTGAAACGGGACAGCAGGTTACTCTTTCCCACACCTGAGTCACCAATAAGGACCACTGTAACACAGAAAGGAGAAAACACATTTTAATACAGCAGAAAACTTCCCGTGTAAACGTTGCTCAAGTTACATTCATACAAATCACATCTCATCTCACTTCATGATGAGGTATATTGGTATATTGGTGCTTAACGGTACATATAAACATACATATAGAAATGTAAAAATACAAAAAGTAAAGAGTATGTATAAGTATAAAAAAAATATGCAATAAATATACAGGATATTTGACAGGGAATGTGCAAAATTTCTCAATCTGAGCAATGTGTACAGTTCAGTTGTGCGTTAATCAAGTAATTTTCAAGCTAAACTTTCAAACACTCTTTGGCTTCTGGTTCTCATTTGTGAGGATTTGAGGGATGGATAACTCCATGTTTGTTTTGGTCGGATAAAACAACTTATTTGAAGGCGCCACATTGGGCTTCATATTTTTCAACATTTTATTTACTACATTTTTACTCGTTTAACTGAGACAATAATGATTAGCAACAGTGTTAGTGTCATGTGCCATTACAAGGTAATGCAATATTACTTAATCACCGTTATGTGCAATATTGGCACTGATGCATAACACATACATGTTTATGTAGTTTTTATACTTTGTCTTTCTTTATACTTAAACTTTTTATTTTATTAAATTTGATCAATTTCACTGTAATTCAATAATAAGGACGTAATAATACAATCTGTATTATTGCGTCCTTACTGCTGTGTTTATTGCCCTTGTAGCTGGTAAAATATCATTACTCTGTATATAATGACAAGACTTTGAACCTGTTTGGTATCTTTTTAGTTACTAATAGGGCTGGACAATAAAACAATAATTATCGCAATATAATTTTTTTTCAATAACAATATAACAAATGTTCAATAAATTTTTGATTTTATTCACTTGAATCATACACGAATTAGGACTTAATGTTTTTATTAAGAAGTTTATTTTGTTGAGGAAAAAGGACTGGGGGGAAAAAAAGCTTTTACTTAATTTTACTCGCGCATATTTGTTGATAAGAATTTTATCCTAATTGTTTTGAATGTTCTGCCTCAGATTTGTGAAGTGATCCACTGTTTGGCATCAAGTGTTGACCCATAAAAACGAGTTCAAACCACAATTAACCATCAGGTTTCTTCAATTTTCACTCAGGAGCAAAACTCAGCCTTTAAACTCAAAAGAAATAACAATTTGATACTTATTGTGATATTATCGAAAGGTATAAATCTTTTTATCGTGATAACATTTTTGGCCGTATCATCCAGCCCTACTTATTAACTTCCATCCATACACCCATCTACTGTATACTGGCTTTCCTATGTGCACCCTTGTGAGGTCGTCACGTTATCACAGGGCTGACATGTTCATCTTTAAGTGTGTTATGTGTATTGAATATTAGAGAATCAAATTGAATCTCTTACACCTACGGGAATTTGAAAAGTATGTAGCACTAAAGTAGACATAAAACACAACCACTGCCAGAGTGATCGTACACAAAAAGTAAAATTTGGCCAGTAAGTGGACAGTAAGTACATTTACTCAAGTACTGTTCTTAAGTACAAGTTAGAGGCATTTGTACTTTACTTGAGTATATTCTTTTCATGCCACTTTCTACTTATAATCCACTACATCTCAGATTTTAATTTTTACTTCACTACATTTATCTGAGAGCTTCAGTTACTTTACAAAGTACTTTTTTTTTTTTTTTAATACACGCAAACACATATAAACACTAAAAAAATGTTTTGTTTTAATTTAAATTATCCAACAGTTTTCAGCTGACAGGATTATAAGATTGACATTAAAATGACATTTTTCATGGTTTCCAGCTTCACAAATGTGAAGATTTGCTGCTTTTCCTTTTAATTATTGTTATTTATTCGCGATCATTTTGAGCTTTATACCATTGGTTAGACAAAGCAAAGCATTGAGATGGTGTCACTTTGGGCTCTGAGTAATTGAGACGGCATTTCTCGCTGTTCTCAGAATTTAGACAATCGATTAATGGAGAAAATAATCAGCAGATTGATCCATAATGAAAATCATCATTAGTTGCAGTCTGATACAAAATGGTTATAAATGAGCTGCGCCTCAACAGCTACAGCAGTAAAATCATACTTTTACATGAGTAATAATAATCTAGTAGTGACTTTTACTTTTAATACTTAACGTTAAGTACATGATCCTGATTATACGTACATACTTTTACTTTAATAATAATAATCTAGTAGTAGTAATAGTAACAGTCACATGACTTTTACTTTTAATACTTAACGTTAAGTACATGATCCTGATTATACGTACATACTTTTACTTTAATAATAATAATCTAGTAGTAGTAATAGTAACAGTCACATGACTTTTACTTTTAATACTTAACGTTAAGTACATGATCCTGATTATACGTACATACTTTTACTTTAATAATAATCATCTAGTAGTAGTAATAGTAGTAACAGTCACATGACTTTTAATACTTATCGTTAAGTACATGTTCCTTATTCTACGTACATACTTTTACTTTAGTAATATTTAGCGAGGGTATCTGTGCTTTTACTCAAGCATAGGATTTGTGTACCTCATCCGCCACTGAATTTGACACATAAACATGTAGGAGTTGAGAATTGTTAATGTATTAAAATGTAAAGCCTTGATTTACTAGCTAACATTAATTATTTCACTGACATCTTAACAATAATTACGTTAATCCGCAACCCCAAAACTCTACACCTGACACAGACATTTACTCAAAATGAAGATAACGTTACTATAGAAACCACTTTGTTTACTTTTTTGCATTTTTAACCGACCTTATTGTTTGCTTTAGCGCAGCTAATAATTGCTAGCTCACACACGAGCTATTAGTTTTGGCTGCACGATTCACTGTAAAACGAGTGACTGAACGTGTTCCCTGCATGCGTTAGAATATTATTATTTATTATTATTATTATTATTATCCCGTTCGCCCGGCTGGTTGGATCATTTGAAGGTAATGTGATAACTGTTAGGTGTGTCCGACGTGAGGCTGGTCCGCGCCCACCGACTGAAAGCTATCATCAGCTAACTGCTAACGTTAGCCCGACGCTCAAGACGCCCTGTCGCGGCGTATCGATAAACCTCCGCGACGTGACGAGTTAATAACTAGTTTTACTTCTCCTGGTTTTAGCAAAAGGTCGCTCTCTGTCATGGGTATTGATCAAAGTTGCTGACATTTCCCCAGAAAGCTCGCAGAGAAGCAGTGAGAGCACAAAGGTTGGCTCCGTTAGCATTTAGCCTGACAGTTGATCAGCTGGCCTGTTTAGCCTGACAGGACTGCAACAATGAGAAAAAGCTTTCTTTTACCTTTGAACAAATAATCGTATTCGTCATCTCTAGTGCCCATCGTCTTATTGAGAAATTGTTAGTCCAAGACTTAATTGATTCAATGAAAGAAAGGCGATCTACTGGGGTTTTTTTAAGTCTTCCAACGGGATTCTGTTTGGAAGCCGTACTTCCGTAATTTCTTCTTCTTCTTCTTCTGCTCAGCTGAAGGGCAGCGCACAGTGAGAACTCCGACTTCTACTGGTCAGGAGACGCAACTGCACATCACACTTTTAATACAATGCGAAGGAGAGAAAACCTTTTGATCAGAATCGGCTTTATTTGCCAGGTATGTGTACACATACGAGGAATTTCACTCAGGATTGTTCATTGCTCACGATGTGCTTACTCATACAATAATACAATAACACAATCAGACACAGGTTACAGTATAGACAACACATATATATACACACTATAAATAAAAACAATATAGACAGGTTGAGACAATAGGTCAGTGAGCAGAGTGCAAAGGATGCAGGAGTGAATTATTATGTACATGTCGGCGGTGGATGAGATATACAGGTGCACATACATGCGTACACAGTGTGATGGAGCACAGTGCAAAGGATGCTGGAATAAATAAGTATTATGTGCAGGTGTTCTGTACATGAGGTAGGTGGATTTGGTATACAGTCTATACAGTTTGAACAGCTCTGAATAAGAGTGATGAATAAATAATAAGTGGAAACCAGTAAACAGGTGGCTGATTAGAGGCAGAGTTACTGGGTTATTGCACAGGAGTTGTTCCTGACACTGTGAGTCAGAAATCAGCTGTTCATCAGAGTGACGGCTTGTGGGAAGAAACTGTTGCTGAGTCTGTTGGTTTTGGCGTACGGTGCTCTGTAGCGCCTACCAGAGGGGAGAAGCTGGAACTGGTTGTGTCCGGGTCCTGAAAGTCCTGAATGGAGGGCAGGTTGGCACCGATGATCTTTTCTGCAGTCCTGACTGTCCGTTGTAGTCTGCTCCTGTCCTTTTTGGTGGCAGATCCAAACCAGACAGTGATGGAGGTGCAGAGGACAGACTGGATGATGGCTGTGTAGGAGTAGATCAGCAGCTCCTTGGGTAGGTTGAGCTTCCTGAGCTGGAGCAGGAAGTACATCCTCTGCTGGGCCTTCTGGATGATGGTGTCAGTGTTGGGCTCCCACTTCAGGTCCTGGGATATAGTGGATCCCAGAAACCTGAAGGATTCCACAGCAGACACAGGGCTGTTGAGTATAGTGATGGGGGGCAGAGTGGGGGGGCTCCTCCTGAAATCCACGGTCATCTTCACAGTTTTGAGCGTGTTAAGCTCCACGTTGTTCTGACCGCTGAGATGAGGCCGATGACCATAGTGTCGTCAGCAAACAGTGTTTCTTCCAAAATGTAATACATTAGAGATCACTAGTTACTAGTCATTTAAGAATGATTAGTTATATTACAATATTACTTTAATTGAATTGTAATGCTTTACACTACTTTTACGTTACTTTCACTGCTATTTAATGGCTGCATTATTCAGATAGTGAGATGTGCTGCATATGTGGGTTCTAGTGATGTGCAGATCAGTTATATCCACGGATCGGGTGGGTCTTTGTCATAATAATGAATATTCTGATTAATAGCAAGTGGGTTGCAGATGGGTGAAATAGGATGCTGTGCTAATTTACGCACAAGGTACAGCAGCAAAACTTAATTCATTGATTATTTAAATCTCCCGACACTCCCACAGGATCGGTCTGCATGACGGCAGCCTTTCTGATCACGAAAGGAAATCGATAAAGAAAACACATACAGAATTCTATTTACGCGTGATGATAAAGACACAGAAAATAGAAATGCATGACAAAAAAAAAGGCATATTGTCAATACTTTAGAGCCCCCCTTAAATTTCACAATCATGTTTTCAGGGTAGTTACCCTCTTATTAAAAAGGAGCCGAGCTCCCTCTGGCTCCCTGCCTACAATCTCAACCATCGAATTCCAGCAACAGGAAATAATACTCTTTTACTCACAGATTTTTTTTTTCTGGTGCCGAAATGTTTCACAGTGTTGGTGAATTTAAAAAAATACACCACTTAATTTCGTGTTGTAGGCTACAGGGTATAATATTACCGAAAATGTATTAGTAGCCTAATGCGTTATATTACTGTATCCAGCAAAAAGTAATAGCCTACAGTACTGTAATTGCATTACTTTTGTAATGTGTTACTCCCAACACTGGCTATTATATATACATATTCATATATTTTTTTCTCAAACATATCAAATATGCTTCTTTAAAGGGTTCACACATTTGTACATATGTTTTATTGTCATGTTATCTCTAGTTTAACAGGTAATATAATTCCCTTCCATTCAGAGAGAATAAAAAGGCAACTTTATAAATCTCAAAATCTTTTTTTTTTTTTACACACATTATACACATGCATGAACATATGGGGAGAGGTCAGAGCGAGGGGACTGCCATCAAGTCGGGGGCCCTGAGCAGTTAGGGTTTCAGGGCCTTGCTCAAGGGCACCGTCGGCAGTAAGAAGGAGCAGAACTGAATGACTCCAGCAAGCAGTCCACACTCCAAATGTGCCGGACTTGAACAGGCCAATCCCTCACTTACTGAGCTACTGCCTCCCCACGTGGTCACGTCACTTCTCTTCCTGAAAGTATTAAATATTAATAACAATAAACATGTTCATAAAGTGCTTTTGAAACATTTGAAGCACACAGACGCAAGAAAGTGGTGTTTCCAAACTGGTAAATGTAATTCATAAGTAGGAGATCTGGTATTTTAAGCCATCCACCGAGAGGAGTCTGGCATGTGCAACGCAGTCAAGGCTGCCTAGACTGAGAAAAAACTGATCTTTGTGGTGACAAGAAGGTTACAACAGGAAAAGAAGCCTTTTGGAAGGAGGAGACAAGGCTCGAGGAAAGGCCTTTGAGCTCGGCGGGAGGTGACAGAGATGGAGTTCAACATGGAAAAAGAAGTCATCGTGAAGGAGAGGGAGTTCAAAAAGGAGCTAGAAGGCATTTCAGAACATCATCATGAGGAGGGATGCTTTGGGCAGGATCAGGCCTCATTAGGACGACTCAGGAAAAGAGAAGATGGGGACAGAGGAGGAGGTGAGGTGTTCAATCCACACAGAGGAAATGAGGAGAAAATAGAAGCTGGGAAGATTCAACAGGTCCGACTGTGAAGAGCTGCTGTCACACTGTGGTCTGTCTGCTGTGTCTCAGTCTGTTTTTCTCTCTTATTCTGAAATTGTCTGTGTCTGGTGTTGCATCTGGTTTTGTTTCCTGTTCTCCTGATTGTTCCTAATGTGTTGCACCTGGTGTTCCTCCCTCCCCGCTCATTTGTGTCAGTAGAGTCCTCATTTCGGTTCTGGGTCATTGCCTTGGCGTGTGTTGTTTGTCGCGTGTTTCCATGTCCTGCTTGTCCGCCTGCAACTCTGCCAGTTTGTTCTCAGCCTCTGTTTGAACTTATAATCATCACCTCCTGGATCCTGTTTTACTTGCCTGGTTTTTGAGCGGGATTGTCACATTTAAATTCTGGACTTCCACCAGGAGTTGTGCTCTTTTTTTTAAAAAAATGAATAACTGAACTCATCCTGCCAGTTCTGGTGTCTGAGCTCAGGACAAACTCTGACAACTGCAGCAAGTCTGAAATGAGTTTGGACCTCAGGCATATTAAAAGAGAGTACTTCACCAATTTAGCATTGCACACTGACGGACTCACGATGGACAATTAGGGGGGGAAATGGATCAAAATCGACGCAGCACAACCAGATTTATTTATTCAACAGCTTCTTCTTCCTTGTCAAAACCTGACTAATTCATTACCACAATGCAACCCCACTGCAGAGAGTTCAGTCGGAGATTCACGTGTGTGATGCTCGTAGTGGGCAGTGGGATTCTTTTCATTTTCAAGTTTGTAGTCTTCAGCCCCAGCCGACGCTCAAGTGACGTCCCTTGAGGATCAGCAGTTCCCTTTGGGCAACAAAAGGCTTTTCTCACGTATGCAGTGTTTAAATTTCCCCTTTAAATACAGACTTGTTACACACCATACATCAGAAACACCTTTGACAACTGTGGGACAGTGGATTCTCACTTTCTATCACCCGTGGACTCTATGACAGACTCTTTATTCTGTTAAATCCCACCAGCTGCCGGATCAGTTGTGGAAAGGAATTGCTTTTGTTCATTATGGAGGAGACATTACATATGAAAAGCAAGTAACTGAAATGTGCTGACATTGACATCTATTCACTAAGGTAGTCATACATGCATAACAAATGTACATACACTTACATTAACATAGTGACATGAAACACAGAAGAAAATAATG
Source organism: Micropterus dolomieu (assembly GCF_021292245.1). Lineage (NCBI taxonomy): Eukaryota > Metazoa > Chordata > Actinopteri > Centrarchiformes > Centrarchidae > Micropterus > Micropterus dolomieu. Next base: position 2,881,099 of record NC_060169.1, on the reverse strand, counting down.
GTGTAAATTAAAAATAAAAGTATAATCAGGAGAACACAACATAAGCACATTGGTGTGGTATACCTGAGCCAAAACATCCAAATTAAATCCGATCGTTGAATTTATTATAATTAACCAAACTCTATTAAAATCCTCCTGTAAGAGTTCATTTCATTTATTTCTTCTTGTGATCAGGACGGAATTTCTTCCATTTAATATTCTGTAAACAGAAAAAAAAAAGACAAGGAAAATTAGCTCCATACATTTGCTGTTAGTAAACTTAGATCATTCTTTCTGACTTACATTTTTCCCCCAGGTGTGTTTGGGCTTCTCTGTCTTCATTTCCTCCAGCGACTCGTAAGTGTTGCCTTGGACAGCGGCGGCCTCCCTGGGGATCTGCTCATAGGTGTCATCAGCCAGCCCGGCACTTGTTGCCCTCTCGGGAACCTCAGCATACATGTCGCCTCCCTGCTGCGCTGAACTCCCTCCGGGCCTCTCAGAGGTCTGGTACAGCGGGTTGGACTTCAACATGTCCACATCCCGTCCCTGTTGTTCGGACCTGGAGCTGCTCCGCCTCAAACTGTCTCTGGGATCGTGGAGGGAGTAGGTGTGACAGTTAACCATCTTCAGTGGAGCGGACGAATATGTGAAGGAGGGAATACTGAGCTGGTTAGAATACTCGTCCTCCTCCGTGTTGTTCAGTCTTGGTAGAGATTTGCTTCTGCTCTCCACCTGTGTCAGCTCAGAGTATGTGAGCCCTGGTCGAGAAGGATCACCCGGGTAGCTTGTGTAAGTGGTATTTAATAAGTCTCCAGACATGAGCTCTGAATCTTTTGGGTCGGTCCAGGTTTCACTTGGATGTGGTGTTGTTTCAGGCAAAGATCCAGTCTGACAGAAGCCCAGAGGCATGCCTCTTTTCGGCACTGGAGGTACACCCTGAAGGACATGACACGAGAACAATGAGAATATGGACGACCAAACAGTTTCTCCACATGGTCCATTAGTAGCTGCTGGTCGTATCACATGATCTTCCTCTGCAGATGATTTTGGTTGATTTGTTGTAGTAAAAGTTGGACTGGCAGAACATTTTTTAGGTAATGCAAATGAAACCAATAACACTCACAACTCACATGGACTCATTAACCATTTATTTACGTATTTATTCAGTTGGGTCCAGTGTTTGTGGTTTCTTTCTTTCTTTTTATTTTTTATTTAACCTTTTATTTAACGACGGGAAAAGACCCATTGAGATAAAATCTCTTTTTCAAGGGCGCCCTGGCCAAGAAAGGGAGCAGGACAGCAAGTCAGACAGTACAAACATAAAACAACGATACAAAATACAATCAACAAATTTACCCTCCTACCTGTATACAAATGCAACAGTCGCAACCCACTATCAAACCAGTACATTCAAACTTCAATGAGCAGTTAAATTACATCAATGTGATGCCAGCTTATTCAAAAATAGTTATATTCATCTTTTAAAAACCTCTGTAATCGATGATTTGAACTTTCCAAGAGACACCAGTACCTCCAGCCGGAGGGTCCTTTGCAAGGAGTTCCAAGTTAACGGTGCACAGCATGAGAAGGCTGCGGTCTTTCCCAACACTGAAGTCACCCTGGGAACTTTTAACAGCAGTAGCCTGCTGGACCGGGTTCGATGACTACTCACCGCAAAGCTGAGGTGACTATTAATAAAAGGTGGTAATATGCAAACGAGTGCCTTATAAATAAAGATACACAAATGTATCTGTCTCCACACAGCTAATGATGACCAATCCACCATATCATATAATCTGCAGTGATGCGCACGCGATTCTGCAGGTGTAATAAAACGCAACGCTGCATGGTATGCAGAATCCAGTTTCTTCTTTTGTGATTCTCTGTTCATGTATGTTCATGGACACAAAACTCAAATTTGCACTCAGTGTTTGACTTGAAGTGAAGCCAAAATATTGATCTGTACATGCTGCCATAGGTGCTTTAGCTCTATGTGGGAACTACAACAAGCCAGACTGTGTTAAACACCAACAGAGTAAATTAATTTGTTGTGAACAGATTGGAATAAGGTCGTGACAAATACGTCGTACATGCACCTAGAGAAAATCCAGTCTATACTAAAAAAACATTCAATGCGTAATCAATCAGTTTCTTTCATACCTGTGTGGGGGACACAGACACCATTCCCATCAGCTTCCTGTTTTGGGATTTTGGTGGCAGTGGATGTGGCGGCACTGGAGGACGGTCATTTTCCTGCTGAATCCTTTGATTATTGTGGTGATCATTTTTCTGGGCCCACAGACTCCTCAGAGCTTGAACGCTCACCGCAGGCTTCCCTTTGCTGTTGTAATTCACCACATCATACAGATCACCTGTGTCTTCCTGCAAATAACAACAAACCTCATCGTCTCTTTTCAAGCTGGCTTCAACAAGTGAGTCACATTAGATCACAGGGTTTAGACCCTATGATCCCAGGATCCTAATGTGTTCTGGTCAACTCTGAAATCCATTTCAAGATATTTTATAAATATTAAAATTATGTTGTTATTGTACACAGCCCCCAAAACCAATAGTTGTCATTTTACATGATTGTGAAGGTGTCTAAAAATCTGTATCTGTGGATAAAATATTACTCAAACTTGACTAAAACTCTTGTTTGGGTTGGATTTGATCCACTAAATGTTTTATTGCTGCATGTTTTCACTTAAGGAAGCATTAAGCTATGACATTTTGGTGATTTAATGACTATTTGAGAAGTTCCCTCAAGTGTAGGCCTATTGAGAGTGCTGGGAAACCCCCATTGACCATGTCATTTTAAAGTTTCCATGAAATCAAAATTGATGTTTAATTGTTTTTATGGCATATGCCTTGCACTATATTTCACCATTACACCAGCATCTGGCCCAACAATGATAAAAAAAAGTTTGAGTTTGTCATTTCCTGGGAAACGATTTAAAAAAAGGTTGATGACTCATCCTGCACTCGGGGGCGTGTATTAATTTAGTGTCCAATGAAAAGCTTTCTCACTTTTTTTGGACTGTACCTGTTTTGTGAAACTGGATCATATTTGATGGAGGAAAATATCCTCTGGTTCTCCCGGGCTGCCCTTCCTCAGTTATCTGTGATTTACGGAGTTTGCTGATGAACAGATATCAGCGCTTGTTGCTAAAGTAACAGCTAACTGCTACTAGCTGCTGTTCGCTAGTTAGCTCGGTTAGCTGTCATATTCGCTGACTCTGCCTGGACTGCGAGCTCGGAGCACTGGGGGAGTATTAGAGTTTAATGTTGCACCTCTGTCTTCTTCTACTTTGTAAAGTCTATGGCCAGGGGCGGGGGACCCAGCAGAGAGTGATGGCGGGTAGTGGCCCGGGAATGGGCGCCAGAACCAGAGCCGGTGTAGGTACCGGATGTGCTCGGGTGGTCAGATCTGCTCGGGGGCCTGCGTCCTGTAATCCCTCTCGTCAAACTGGCCTCTGCCGGTCTCGAAGGATGTGTTTGGTCCCGGCTGCCATGTTCACTCGTCTTCTTCGTGGTACGCATTAAACGTTGTGACGAAATGCACTCTATTGAGCAGTTGGTCCGTTCAGGCTACTGTAGAAACATGGCGGTGCAACATGGCGGGGTCCATGTAAGAGGGCCCGCGATGTATGTAGATAGAAATGGCACATTCTATAAAAGCATAACGGTTCATTAGGTAAGGTCTTTATACACCTCTGAAAACATAGTTGTGGATATTATATTGCATTTTTGTCAATAGATCCTCCTAAATATTACACACTGAGCAAATACAGGGCTGGGGAACCTATTTTCCAGGTACTCATTATGAGTTATATGGAGCTTTAAATAGGACTCTTTGTCATGTTCCCGTTTCTTAGCTTAGTGTGTTAGTATGCTAACATTTCCTAATGAGCACCAAACGCAACGTACAGCCGAGTCAGATGAGTTAGATTTTCATCACAAATTGATTAAAATTCAACATTAGAGTCTGAAACAAAGTTTGGTATCTATCCAAAAGAGTTGTTGAGATATTTCACAAAACCAAAAATCACATGGTGGCGCTAGGGGGGAAAAGTCAGGAGATCCTGAAAATCTTTAGGATACATCGTCTGGGAACTATGCATGTCTGTACAACATTTCTGTACCATGGATCAAGAGTCTTTACTGTAGCTGAATGCCAAGTTAAAGTATTCCACCAAAGAACAAATGTGCTGTTCGGAGTCAAGGACCAGGACAATTGCAAATAAGAGGAGCAAAATCCAAGGCACTCTGAGTCCTGAGTATAATTAATTAATTAATTAATTAAACACTTTTCCTCAAATGTTTACTCCTATTTCACTGGATGGTTTGAAACTTTGTCTTACTGGTGGCGTTACATTGAAAAATCAGAGAACCTCCAAAACCAAGATTCATCCTCTTGGGACCAGGACTGTGAACCAAATTTTATTTGATTTAGATTGAATTAAAGTGGTGGACTGACTGTCATCGCTACCGTGCATAAAAACCATAAAAATCCAGTGAATAAACACACATTTATAGTAAACTTGTAAAATGCATTCACAGTTTTAACAGGTATTCTACACTCACCTAAAGGATCATTAGGAACACCATCCTAATACTGTGTTTGACCCCCTTTCTCCTTCAGAACTGCCTTAATTCTACGTGGCATTGATTCAACAAGGTGCTGAAAGCATTCTTTAGAAATGTTGGCCCATATTGATGGATAGCATCTTGCAGTTGATGGAGATTTGTGGGATGCACATCCAGGGCACGAAGCTCCCGTTCCACCACATCCCAAAGATGCTCTATTGGGTTGAGATCTGGTGACTGTGGGGGCCATTTTAGTATAGTGAACTCATTGTCGTGTTCAAGAAACCAATTTGAAATGATTCGAGCTTTGTGACATGGTGCATTATCCTGCTGGAAGTAGCCATCAGAGGATGGGTACATGGTGGCCATAAAGGGACGGACATGGTCAGAAACAATGCTCAGGTAGGCCGTGGCATTTAAACGATGCCCAATTGGCACTAAGGGGCCTAAAGTGTGCCAAGAAAACATCCCCCACACCATTACACCACCACCACCTGCCTGCACAGTGGTAACAAGGCATGATGGATCCATGTTCTCATTCTGTTTACGCCAAATTCTGACTCTACCATCTGAATGTCTCAACAGAAATCGAGACTCATCAGACCAGGCAACATTTTTCCAGTCTTCAACTGTCCAATTTTGGTGAGCTCTTGCAAATTGTAGCCTCTTTTTCCTATTTGTAGTGGAGATGAGTGGTACCCGGTGGGGTCTTCTGCTGTTGTAGCCCATCCGCCTCAAGGTCGTGCGTGTTGTGGCTTCACAAATGCTTTGCCGCATACCTCGGTTGTAACGAGTGGTTATTTCAGTCAAAGTTGCTCTTCTATCAGCTTGA
>NC_060169.1:2858306-2875601 GCF_021292245.1 Micropterus dolomieu | reverse complement strand
CTGTCCAATTTTGGTGAGCTCTTGCAAATTGTAGCCTCTTTTTCCTATTTGTAGTGGAGATGAGTGGCACCCGGTGGGGTCTTCTGCTGTTGTAGCCCATCCGCCTCAAGGTTGTGCGTGTTGTGGCTTCACAAATGCTTTGCCGCATACCTCGGTTGTAACGAGTGGTTGTTTCAGTCAAAGTTGCTCTTCTATCAGCTTGAATCGGTCGGCCCATTCTCCTCTGACCTCTAGCATCAACGAGGCATTTTCGCCCACAGGACTGCCGCATACTGGATGTTTTTCCCTTTTCACACCATTCTTTGTAAACCCTAGAAATGGTTGTGCGTGAAAATCTCAGTAACTGAGCAGATTGTGAAATACTCAGACCGGCCCGTCTGGCACCAACAACCATGCCACGCTCAAAATTGCTTAAATCACCTTAAATCTTTCCCATTCTGACATTCAGTTTGGAGTTCAGGAGATTGTCTTGACCAGGACCACACCCCTAAATGCCCTGAAGCAACTGCCATGTGATTGGTTGATTAGATAATTGCATTAATGAGACATTGAACAGGTGTTCCTAATAATCCTTTAGGTGAGTGTACATCTTCTACATGTGGCATACGAGTTAATCAAACTTTCTGTGATCTCCTCACCTCGTAACAACTTGAGGTCAGGTGCTCTCCAAAGGGCTGGATGGGGCTGACTTTGTAATGCTCTATCAGCTCCGTGAGGCTGCCGTATGCCCGGCAGTCTCCTGATATGACGAACTGTCCATCTTGATTCTGGGTGATGACAAAATGGCGGCACCTGTCGTGGCCCCTTTTGGAGGAAATGCACGGCCAGTGAGATGAATCAGAAGGGCGGTAATTAAGCAACTGAACAGTGTTCAACAGACTTTGCTTTCCTTACTTGTAGGACAGGATGTAGCCCATGGCTTTATCACTGAGGCGAATGAGAAAACAGCCTTGAGCTTTATCTCTCAGTAAATCTTCAGTGTCCCTGCAGCAGAGAAGGAGACCGAACCAGTTAGACTTACAGGCAAATTAGATTTAAAAATAGCCACGCAATGTCAGATTTGTACGTCTCTCTTATTCACTCTCACACACATCACTCGGAGAAAACAAAGAGCCACTGATGACTCAGCCAGAGTCATCAATCGTGTCAAATATGTTGATTTTGCACCCTGCAAACATTATATCTGGAATCAAATCGATTATCATTTGTTCGTTACCTTAAAGCAAGACTGACATTTTTTTAAGCTTTGCTATTTACTGAATTTTACTGACTGTAAATACAGTGCAGCCGCATCAAAGTGACTGTACAAACTGTACCGTGTGTAATTCTAATCAACATACAGTAATGTCAGTAGTACAAAAACACACCGGTTTCAGGCAAAATTTTAACAAACTGGAAATAAACTGAAGGCTGTTATTGCCGAACTGGTAGCAGAGATTGAAACCTAAAGTATTCATAAAGTATTCAGATCTTTTCCATGTGTTGTCAGACCCCAAGTGAACACTGTAAGCCAACTACCTGATTACTAAAAGCTAATTATTTAAACAGCTTTTGTAGGAATGATTCTGTCCTGAGCTGTTTCCACTGCAACTGTAGAATATACCCTTCACTCCATGTTTTCTCTGAATAACCATAAAAACATCAAGCATACAACATCAGAGGTGGAAAAAGTATTCAGATCCTTTACTTAAGTAAAAGTAGCACTTTAAAAATACTCCATTACAGCACAATTAAAAGTCCTGCATAAAAGTATGTTTACCAAGTATAGTTATACATGTTTGGGTAACAAATCAAACGTTTTTTCCCGCCCCTGTGAGTGTTTTACTGTATCATTGGATGATTTCTACTGATGCATGTGGAGGTGGAGCAAGTTTTAACTATTATTATTTACTGTCGGTGAGTTTAATCTATGACAAAACATCATATACTGCAAAGTAACTGAAGAGACTAGATTAAAATACAAGTACTTCATTTCCACTTAAATACAGAACTTGAATAAATGTACTGAGTTATATTCCACCACTGCATGGCCTCATTGTCCTCAGCAGTACTACGGCAGTGCAGCTAACAGAAAAAACATAATATCTACAGTGTCCTGCAGAAATCTATACCAATAAATGCAAATACAATTTCACAACCTATCAGAAACCACAAGGCCAAAACAAGTGCAGCTTCTACTACGTTGGAACATATGAGATATCTTAAACACAAGCACAGATCCTGCAGTAGAACTCTTTTTCTGTGTTGCTCACTTTCTTGCAGCGAAGCCTTGAAACCAGTCAGGGAAGTTCCCGTTGTTGAGGATCATCGGCGCCTGTGTCTCAGTGAACCACCTCAGCACCAGCTCCTTCAGACCTCCTTCCGAGGTCCCCACGTGCAGGTCTAACTTCTTCTCCATCCTCGCAGGTTTGTCAGGAGCTGACTCTGCAGCCGTAGCACACCATGCATGCCCTCTGCTCAGATGATGTTTAACTCTCACACAAGGAAGACGAGCTGCCTCATTTGACTGTTTCCGTTTGGCGTCTCTCTCGTCTGAATCGTGGTATTGTTTTAAGTTTATCTACCACTGACTGTTCTGCATCTCACTGGGCTGCCAGTTCATTTTACTGCGTGTCTTCCTCGTCCCAGATTTCAAACTTTACTGGCTTTGTCAGGTTGTTTTTACTTTGGTTTGACACCCAACCAGATAACAATTATAAAATAGGGTTAAGACTTGGACAACTTTTCAGACATTTAGCTCAAAATGCCAACCTGATGGTGGCGCTAATGAGAAGTCAGAGGATTACCAAAGTCAGTATGATTCATTCTCTTTGGACCTTGAATATCTGTAGCATATAATAGCTGTCAGGATACCGCCATGCAGTAGGTTAGTGTACTTTCTACAGGTGCTACTGGTGTGGTTTAACCCCTTGATGCCTGAATTTATTTACATTATTATTATTATTATTTACAGGTTTTTTTTTAAAGAATTATTTCTGTTTTCATTTGCTTTCAGGTTGATATCAAATGAAGTGGAAATTGTTAATTTGTCTGGAGAACATAGAAAATATATAAATTCAGGTATGATGCAAATTAGCGACAACAGGCAATGAACGAGAAACCAGTGCTTGCAAAAGGTTCCCAGGTACGTATCGAATATGCACAAACAGGCATTTGGGGAATACAAACACTATCTCAGCTGCAGTCTGAAAGGTGTGATGTGAATTTGCGACAATCGGCCTTAAGGGTTTAAGGACAAACAGGCAGCAGCAGGTATAAAGGCAAGTGAATCTGCACACGGGCCGCAGTTTCATTAGGGATCCAACTAACCCAGCTCACGAACTCTTCAACCTCAAGAAGTTCAGGAGAAGGTACCGAAGCATCGTTACAAAAACATCCAGACTCAGGAACAGTATGAACCCCCAAGCCAATTAATTTCCCTCCCATCCATAACCCCAACACAAACATGACATGGGAAATTGCATTAGGGATAGCCAGCACTTTGCACTACCCCAAAGGTATTAGTATTGTGTGTATGTTTCTTTGTGTGTGTGATTGCACTGTGTTTTTGATGATCTGTATTTTTATATATATATATATATATATATATATATATATATAAAATCATATTTGTTAAGAGGGTGTGCAGCATCTGGCGTTGAAATTTCGTCGTGTAGCCACTGCACATATGACAGTAAAGAACTTGAACTTGATATTTCACTGAAAAATAAAACGAGTTAAAAAAACAAATACTGTATGTAAAAGGGGATCACCATAGCCATTAGGATTCATCCTCTGGGGACCATGACTATCTGCAGTAGGTTTCATAATAATTCACCTGAAAGCGAAGGTATTTCACCAAAAACCAAAACTGTCAATTTCATAGTGGCACGAGTTAAAAAAAATATATGAGGGGCTCATAAAAGCCATTAGGATTCATCCTCTGGGGACCATGAATGTCCAAACCAAATTTCATTACAATCCATCCAATGGTTGTTGGGCTAAAAAGCAGTCTTTACACCCAGAACAGAATACCAAAGCCCCTTTGGCTGAAGGTGGCAGTACATGAACATCAATAATGTTTTCAAATAAGAGAGAGGTTTTGAAAGTTGAAGGGGTTCAGTTTCTTTTGAGTGTGAATGTGCGGTCATATCATCTTCAAAAGACAACTGAGTAACCAACATCACTATCGGTGCCACTGCTACATGGGCAAAGAAATTTGGGCAAATTGTATTCACTGGAATTCAGTGTTGATTAACAATGTTATCGAACTCTGAAGATATTTAAATGTTAATTTATTGAGACATACGGTAATTATTAGTAGAGGGAGTCGCAGCTAAAACCTAAAAAAAGTGGATTGAGGGGAGGGTTGCCTATTTTAAGGGACTAAATAAAAATTTGATTTATCAAAACATATTAAAATTGCAAATGTTTAAATAACCAGTCTTATTAATCTAAAAAATTAAAAAGTTCTGTATTTTTAAAAAAAGCTGTTGGTTTTCAGAAGCCACGGAGTGCTGGAGGGGGCAGACAACAGGTGTCAGAGTTTCATGCTGGAGCTGAACAGATGGTCGCGTTCTGTGTTAAATTGAGACACCGTGACGCCAAACCTCATTTACATTATTGCAAAGTAAAGGTTTACCAGAATATATGCAAAAGTACATACACAATATGACACGTTTGAAAGTATCTTCTGAGTTTGTATGTTTTACTTGTTGATTCGGTATTAAATTAATACTCCTAAAATCCTCGTTTTAAAATGAGATTTCACACTAGTTATCATGCAGCCCAGGCTGAAGAAGTGTGTAAGGAGTAGTGTGAACAATTGAATGTTTAAATTTAATTCATATGAACATGTTTGCTCGGTCCACTGTCGTAATTCACCTGTAGACGTTTTAATAATAGGTTTTTACAAGCGAGTAGTGCCACATTAAACTAGTAGTTTTCTGAATGAAGTTTGGTGTGACGCACTCCCCGTGCCAGTGAACGGAATGTGTTGGTGTTATTGGGACATGGCAGAGTGCTCGTGGCCTGAACTCAACATCGGAGACACGCGCAGGACAGAAGGAGGACGAGGACGTGGTGTTCACGATCAAGACTTTACGTTTTTAACATGTAAGACATTTTCTATTCACTGTTGTTGTTCTAACAGTGTAATTATGAGCGGTGACATTTACAAGAATAGTTTTTATTTCAGACAGCGTCCACTTTCAAGCCAAGGCGTCGGTGGGAGACTGCAATTACCTTTTCTATAACAGGCGAGCTTTCTTTTAAATGTGTTCTAATTCAACAGCTATTATCATGTTACATTTAGTTAGAGAGTCGTGGAAACAATTTTTCCCAGATGTTAAAACAGCCGTGGTCTGTTGTTACAGGTAGGACTAAAGACAGATGAGAAGCGAAGCAGAAGAATTATCCCAAACATCAGAGAGGACTGCAGCCATGGACCTGTTCAAACAACAGAAGGTGGAGGATTTCTATCACATTGGTGAAGAGCTGGGAAGGTAGGCCTGAATTAGCTCTGCTCATTTACTTTTACATGGTTAAATAAGTGTATTAAAGCGCTCATTATTTAATCTTGGCATTTAGACAGATAGATAGACAACATAAGGAACATAGGGAATAATAATTAAACTAGAAACTGACCTACAATTAAGAACAAGGACCATATACACTTTCTTTATTTATGTATTTATTCATTTCTTATATTTCTGTGACAGCCAGGAAAACCTGTGTAATGTTTTTATTTTAGTGTTTTAATCAAAAAGCCAGATTCACAGAAATCTACCTTGTAATTTGATCTTGTTTGATTAAGGACATGCAGCACATACAAGGGAACCATTTACAACACATTGTGGCATTTTCTTTACATAAATACCATGTTGTTTCAGTACATCAGTAATATTTATATAGAGACAACATGAAGATCAACTTCTTAGTGACAACCCGTGATATCAGTCTTCTTGTATAGTTAGCAATAACTCCACCTATATTTGATGATAAGTTTTCACTTAGACTGGACGATTTGTAAACAGAGTTTGCATCTCTCAAGGGTACTAACTAGCATGTAGGTCACTGCACCAAGCAGTTATTGCTGTGCAATATGGAAATTACACTGAATCATTAACTGCATGCTGCAAATTCTCCCTGCACCTGTGTGAAAGCTCAATAGTGTATTTGTATTCTCCTTCACTGCTTTAACAGCAGTCAAATTGTGAGCCATAGCTTCCTCTTGGACTGATGATTGCTGTCTCTCACACACACAAGTCATTTTTTAAAAAGTGTTTCAATAACTAATGTATTTTTGGACTAGTTTTGTTGCTGTGAGTCATCACGTGGAAACAACTGTTGTGCATGTGGAGCTGCTTTTTAAAGGAGTCTTCTATCTTTAGCTGTGGCTATATATATATATATATATATATAGATAGATAGATACACACAAGCCCAGACTGGCTGCAAATGAGGAAGTAGCGTGTTAGCTTACAAACCATTCAAGGGAACATGGAAAAAATAAAACAGTGTATGTGTATAAAGTCATATAAACCTTGGATTTGGAATGAACCACATCCAAACCCTGCTATTAAAATAAAGTGCTTTATTTGGGATGTGTGAGTATCTCTGTGAGGGTCAGGCTTATCACTTTGAAACAGAATCTGTGCGAGACTAGAAATAGACTGAAGTGGTGGGGACATTCGAGTGACAAAACTGAATCACAAGCACACCGCAGCCCCGTCATGTGTGTTACTGCTGGGTACACCAGAGGGAGCAGCGGGCCAAACACTTTCAGGGGAGGCTCAGTGAATGTGAAACAGCGTTACATCAGGTATTACATTAGTTCACATAGAATAGACAACATGTTTACGTTTGGGTTAAAGACAGAGTTCAGAGCTACAGTAGTTTTGATGAACAGTTTTTCCCACGTTATCAGAGTTAGAACCTTTTTTTTATTTGTATTTGGTGTAGTCTAAAGTTACACCAAACAGCATAATTAGGCTCTCTTGGCTCAATGGTTGAGTGTCAAGTCAAAGACTTTGAAAACCCCTGGGGTATACAACGAATTCAGTAAGCATTCAGCAGCTCAATAAATAATAAGATTACTCAACGGGGTAATTGTATCACCTTCCCATTTGCCTTGAGCCAGTCACGATACATACTTTAAATTTACATCAAACTGGACTGGTTGTGAAGCATTTGTAGTTTTTAAAGTTTAAACTGTTCTTTTTTTGATTGAAGCAACCCCATCAGGCCAATCCGTGTCCCTATTATCATTATTATTATTAAAACATTGCCTAAATGAATTATTAAACCAGAGATCTCTGACTTTTGGTCAGACAAAACAAGACATTTGAAAATATCATCTTGGGCTCTAAACTGTGATGTAGGCCAAACTATTAATTAATAAACTGAGAAAATTTGAACATTTAGTTGCAGCCAAAACAACAACAAGTGTAATAGTAATCCACAGAGAAAGAGTACATGTGAAGAGACAGGAGCTCTAGGACAGGATCCCCTGGCAGCTGCTGGTAGTGGTGGAGTAAAACCAGCAGGTGGTTGACAGAAACTTTCTGTTAAGTGTCCCTGAGTTTCCTGGTAATGTAGGTTGTGGGTTGTAGGTCTGAAATACAGAATTGCTCACTTATAGTATAACATAAAAGGATCGATTTGTCAGGGGTAGTAGAGTGTGGCGGCTGGAAACAGAGGAGTGGACCCACATGCAGACAGAGGCGAGGAAATTGCAGTCCAACAAAGATTTATTAAACAAATAAAGTAGGCTTACACTGGGAGGTCAGTGGCAACTTTCCAAACAAAAGTTACTCCAAACAAAAACCATAATCCACAGGGAAAAATCCTAAACAAAGGAACAAGGTACAAACCACGGATAAATCTACAAGTGACGTCACACAGACGTGGACGTCACAAACGCCGAACACAACTGAGGACAATATATACACAGGCAAACCAGCAGGGAGGGAAGCTGAAACACATCAGGTAATCAACAACAGGAACAACAGGAACACCAGGCACAGAAGATTACAAAATAAAACAGGAAGTAAAGTACTCTGGAACACACAAGGATAGATCTACCAAAGTAAAACACAAAACATGGACAGACTGCAAAATCAGGGCACGGACAGAGACCGGACCAACCAGGAGACAGGACTACACTAAAACATGGAGACATAAGACTAAGGACTAAGACACATACCAAAATAATAAAACATAGAAGTACACAGACCAGAAAAAACACTAAACATGAACTAAAGCACAAGCCTAAGAACTAAAACACAGGAGTAAGTACTAAGATGAGAGACAAGACAGATACTAAGAAACTTAAAAATGCGAATGAACAAAAGACTAGATTAAGCTACAAAACCCCAAACATGACAAGATCAAATAAAGCTTGCAGAACACAGAACCAAATCCTAACACGATTGGCTTGAGGAGCGAGGAAAGAATTATGAATGTTGGGACGTTGCAGTGGTGGAAGAAGTATTCAGATCTTTTACTTAAAGCTGAGGTAGATTGTTTGGTTTGTAAAGATTCTGAAAATAGTGAGAAAAGCCGTCGCTATTACCCAGAGCCCAAAGTGACACCTTCACAACGCTTGTTGTGTCCAAACCTCAACGTTATCAACAAACATTACAGTTATTACGATCATTAGAAGGACAAATCTTCACACGTGAGAAGCTGGAACCATCCAATGTTTTTGAGTGAACATTTTGCACACATTTTTAAACAAACACATAAAAAACTAACATTTTTGATAAAGATTCCTAAAATGTTTTGAGCGATATGTAGTTAAAAGAACATTTTACAGTAGAAAAATAAACTGATTCTGTTTCTAAATAACCTTAAATATATCTGACGTTTTGGTATGTACAATTTTTTTTTTACTCATTGAACGATAAGATACCAATGTATCTATGATAAGCTTTGTCAGCTGTTTATTAGTTTACCTTTTTCAGACTTGAAACTGAAAGAATTTTTGATTGCGCTTCTGCGTTTCAGTGGGCAGTTTGCCATCGTAAAGCAATGCAGAGAGAAAAGCACAGGTCTGCAATTTGCTGCCAAGTTCATCAAGAAGCGGCAGAGCATGGCCAGCTCTCGAGGAGTGCGGCGGGAGGAGATAGAGCGGGAGGTGGACATCCTGCAGCAGATTCAGCACCCTAACATCGTCACGCTGCACGACGTCTACGAGAACCGCACTGATGTGGTGCTCATCCTGGAGCTGTGAGTGACAGAGGGTCACGGGTCCCAGCGCAGACAACCAGTCAGGCAGGAACAGTGAATTTAATAGTAAATGATGATATATGTATGAGGCTTACAGGCAAAAGCAGGAAGTCCAAACAGAAGAAGCCACAGGTTAGCCAGGAATAGGTCAGGCAGGCAGAGATTGGGGTTCAGATTTAGGTGGATATGGGCTGGTGAACCGATGGATGTAGGAGTCAAGTGGGACCGGTGAGAAATTCTGAGGGCATTTAGTGGATGGATGGAGAAATCTGGAGAGCTCCTTATTAATGCATTGACCCGGGGGGAGGTGAGAAGTGACTGGAGACGAGGACAGAGGCTCAGACGGCAAAAGAAAAACAACTGAAGCAGCCGATGTGACAATCCTGTCCAGCGCACAGACGTGGGCTGCATCTCAAGATGTTTTCTTATTGCCAGTTCTGAAAGACCACACACTGACATTCGTGTCAGTCAGACGTCAAATACAGTATTGAACACTGTGCATGATGGGAGTTGGCACCTGATGATGTAGTTCTCTAGTTTTGGCAGATTTCACAACCTACCAGATGGGCTGAATTTTGGGGGAAATGTGAATAAAATGAAGCACAAGACATCAGGAATATTTACATTTGTTGGAAGGGTGCAACCCCGCAGGGTTCATAAAGCAGGAAAGAATATTAGTGTGAAAATACACAAAGATTGCTCTAATGTGCATTCAGTTTAACAATCTGTACGCTTGGATCACATTAATGAACTGACCGTGCGTGTGGATTATTAAACGTTTGTGCACAAAGCACATTTTTAAGCATCAAAATAAATGCTGGGAATTACAATTCTGCAATCCAAATTGTTTTAAGTAATGAAGAGTGATCTGTTGTTCAATTGGCATACTAGTCTAATAACTGAGGTCAGAAAATACTGACAATGCCATAATATTCAGTATGATGCACATAGTGGACTGAAAATACTATAAGCACGTCGCAGCATGTTAAAAAGTGCTTTCAACCCCTCTTATTCTGAAAGTCAGAGGTCAATCAGAAGTTTGCCTTGAACAAATCTATACTGAGTGCTGAAAAACTTTTGTAATTTTTACAGTTTATTGAACAACGTGCACCAATTAATTTAACAATTGGTCACATTTTATTAAAATGCACGTGGTTGTGAACATCTGTGAACATCAATTTCCACATCAGTATCATAACAGCTCTAATAAACATGGAGTCACAGCATCATATAGCTTCACTTCAGAGCAAAGACCGTACGACAAGAGAGAGTCAGTGAGGCCTTGCCAGTGTTGCTCTGCTTTGATTTATTGATGAGTGTCTGTGTTCCAGGGTCTCTGGAGGTGAGCTGTTTGACTTCCTGGCACAGAAGGAGTCTCTGAGCGAGGAAGAGGCCACCCAGTTCATCAAGCAAATCCTCGAGGGGGTGAACTACCTCCACGCCAGAAAAATAGCCCACTTTGATCTCAAGGTTTGTCCAGACCAGACATGCAGCATTTGTTATTCAGCATTAAATTACTATTAATTGTTTGTACTACTATTTTTTTTTTACAGTTTAAGCTTTTAGCAGACCACTTTTGTGATTTAAATATTAAAATAAAAAGGAAATATATTTGACATCACTTTTTATATTTCTGCCTATTGACTACACCATCTCTCTACCAAACGACCGTTTGAATGACATGTAAATTAACAGCGACCATATGCTAACAAACAGCCGCAACATCTGCAAAACTCTGTTCTTACTGTTTAAGACACAGCAAAACATGTTGTGTGGCTTCAAGTTCATTCATTTTGCTTTTTTTACTGCTAATGATGTATTTTGTTTATTTTTCATTCCTTTGTTTGGGGTTTGGTGGTGGTGTTTTTTTTTTAGGGCATTTATTACAAATAAAACATGACCAGGCAAGAGAGAGAAACAACAACAACAACAAAAAGTATAGAAACACAGACAATCTTAAGTAACTAACTAAGGTTAAGTACCTGATCAAAATTTGCTCTCCTCTTTCGCCTCTTGGTTTCTCCTGCTTTAGGCCGCCCCCAGACCTGTATGAGGTTATTTGCATGTTGTCAGGGTTGTTGTGCCAGAGTGTACATGCAAGGAGTCATGTGTGATTAGCTCATTTCAAGGGTTTTCCACCAGGCTGGCAAAGTTGAGGAAATTAGTGAGGATGTAAAGCAACTGTGGTGTTTGATGTTTGAATCAATAAATGGTAAATCAGAAATTCTGAAGTTGTTGCTGTAATGTAATCCAAGAGTTATTAGAGTGTAACTAGTTTACATCAGGGGTTTGGTGAGCGCAAAGCAGGAGAGAGCCCAAATGTACAGTTCAGGGGATTTTAATCAACACACAAGGCAAAAAACAAAACTCACGGGTCGTGGAGACGGGCAAAATGCAAAAACTGGCAGCGCAGAAACATGCAGAACACTCAGTATTCGACAACACTAGATAGAGCGTATGCACGCTACAATGACCGGACAGGGAATGAACAGAAACACCAAACATATATATACACAGGGACTAACGAGCAGGGCGGGTGCAACACCGGTTTACCGGGATCAGGGCTAACGAGGCAGAGAGACAGACGGGCAGAGTGATAACTGGGGGAACAGACATAACACAGGTTACTGGACACTAAACACAGACTAAGACACAGAACTAAACCTAAGATACATGACACACAAGGTGAGCTAAACAGAACCTGCGAATGAACAATGAAATAAACAAGGCTAAACAGAGAACACAAGACAAGGAACAAAACTCCAACAGAAAACATGGACCAACTGTTACACAGAGACAGAACAAATACCAGAACACCACTAAACACTAGCTGACCGATTAAAAACTAGATGAATAATAACCCAGACTAAACAACAGACACCAAACTGATCAATATGTAAACTTCACAGTGAACTAAACTCAACAGAACAGAACTTAAAATGTAGATGCAAAACCCAAATCTTAGAATCAAGAACACAGAGTGGATAAGGGAGACAAGATAACAGGACAACACAGACAACAGACCCGGATAACAGAACAAAAACACAATAACACAGAACCGAACGGACAACAAAACGGCAGAGCTCACCGTGAACACAGACTGGGCACAGGACAACAGACAAGACAGAACCTCAAAACACAACAGATGTTTTACTGGATGTTTTATTTTTCCAGTATTAGTATGATGGCCTGGCAAATTCAGAAAAATTACCTTAGATTTATTCCACTAGGTGGAGCAATTAGCTGTGTGTTTAATCCAGACTTTAGTTGTGACTGAGATTAGCATCTATTCCCTGCATGTGCATTTCTCACTGATCTCTGGTGGTGCATTGTTTGTTTAGGCTACTGTCTAAAGTCCCCTTTGTATTTTTTGCACATGGGAAATGTGGGGAACGTTCCAATAGCTAATGTAATTTGTAGTTTCTGTTCTCAGTAAATGTCTCTCTCTCGTCTGCAGCCTGAAAACATAATGCTGCTGGACAAGAATGTGCCGTTGCCGAGAATCAAACTCATTGATTTCGGTCTTGCCCACAAGATTGAAGCTGGGGTTGAGTTCAAGAACATCTTTGGGACGCCTGAGTTTGTAGGTGAGACGAGTTAATTTCTTACTGATTAAAGGTTAAATTAAAGGATACCAGAGAAGCAAATAAATAGATGCTCATACATGCCAAGATGCATTATATCCATAGTGTCAGTGTCTGCCCTAATGTTTTAATATATAGTATAGATACATAATTATATCATATTACTACTAGGTTTGTTTGCTTTCTGATTTAATCAGTAAAGGGACCTAAAATCTAAAATTTTACACACATTTTTATTGTAGTTCCTAGAGTATCTCCTCTTTGTATTCTTCATATGGGATGGGAATAAGCGTTGGTTCAGTACCTCATCTTTATGGTCAGACTCCGGGACAATCTCAGTATCCAGGCTGTTATTTACGCAATGCGACAAACTTCACCGGGTTCTCCAACCCATGCATAGTTTGTACTCATCATGGCGTCCACGTCCAGAGCAGTAATGACATCGTATTGCTTAAAGCCGTCTTCACCAACTTTATTCTGATCTTGGGGCTTGTAGAAGTCATCCTGATATACAGTTACGCAGATTCTCAATCAGTCTGTTGGTGAAGGTGGTTCTCCCTCCACTGGTTATGCCGCCGACGCCGGTATTGTACTTCATATTTTTTCAGATGGTCGTATAGACATATACATAAAGTAGAAGAGTTACAAGAAGATAAACAGAATTACCTGCAAAAATTAAAAAAGACAAGTGTAGGAAAAAAAGAGGGAGCCAAATGAAATGAAAAAGCTAACAATTTATAGAGTTTCATCACATTAAATTCCCATTGGCTCCTGTTAATGAGACCTAATAAATAATTCCCCTTTTGCCATTTAGCCTAATATTTATTTACTCTACCTAAAAGACTTTATTCAAATTTGAAAAAGAGAAAAGAGAAGTTTTCCATATAATCTTACCCAAATGTACAATAAGAGGAAACAAATCATTGAGTCGCTTCCTAAAACAAGTAGGAGAAGTTTAACTTTCATTTTCTCAAAACATTAAAGGTTGCTGGGTCTCATGTGACAATTCTATAGAGCTCTCAAAACATCCCTATAAAGCAAGAGCACAGTTTGGAATAATCTGTTCTGCCAATTATTATACTAAATATATATATTTTCTTCCCAATTGCAATTTAAGGCAATCCCAGAAAAGATGAGTCACAGTCCCCTCATCTGATTTAAACTTGTCACAAATATCTGTAACCGACGTGAAGATCCTATTAAGTTTGGTATCCCCTCATACTGAAGCTCATCTTGAATCTCAAAATCAATGTCCTTACTCCCTGAGACGACCGGACCGGTGTTGGTCTGTTGGTCAGAACAGAAAACAGAAATTGTGATATTAGATGTGAATAAAAAGTATGTTGGACTGGTAATGTGCCAACATATTTTTCAGCTACTTAAACAGCGATGCCTTTTACTTGTCATCTGTTTGCCTTTCAAGCACCGGAGATTGTCAACTATGAGCCACTGGGATTAGAAGCAGACATGTGGAGCATCGGGGTCATCACCTACATCCTGCAAGTGAACCTCAAACAACATAATGTCCCTTACAGTGTACGATACGTGATTCTGCAGCTGCCCTTCAAACAGGATGATGAACTGCTCTTCCTTTTATGTTTGTTTTCCAGGCTGA
Organism: Micropterus dolomieu; assembly: GCF_021292245.1. Taxonomy (NCBI): domain Eukaryota; kingdom Metazoa; phylum Chordata; class Actinopteri; order Centrarchiformes; family Centrarchidae; genus Micropterus; species Micropterus dolomieu. The sequence goes on along the minus strand of NC_060169.1, from coordinate 2,861,192 downwards.
GTGGTGCTTCACCCTTTCTGGGGGAGACCAAACAGGACACGCTGGGGAACATTTCAGCCGTAAATTATGAGTTCGATGAGGAGTTCTTCTGTCACACCAGTGAGCTGGCTAAGAAATTCATCAGCCAGTTGTTGGAGAAGGATAAGAAGTAAGAGCTCATGCAGAACACAGTGAATGACATTTTCCTCAGGGCAAACCTGTGTCCGTACAAGAAAGTTCATCTCTGTAATTTGTAATTCTTTCCAGAGTCACATAACCCCTCTGTGTTTATAGTAGTTTAGTGACGTTATCTGGACATTTTTTTCTCTTACAGGAAAAGATTAACAATTCAAGATGCTCTTAATCACCCGTGGATCAAGGTAAAGTGAAAAGATACTTTTATGTATGCCTGCATCTTGTGGTATTACAGCTTAAATAATAGATTAATTACATGACTACTAAAAATAGTATCAGCAAAGACAAACAGCAATGTGGTTATTCTGTCCAACACAGCTCATCACTCATTTACAGTTACACCAACACGACCATGGATGGTGTAGCGTTATCATGCAGCGGGAAGGCTTAATTCAGAAGAAAGTGAACAAAGTCCTTAGGCAAACTTGACACTGCTTCTTATGTTCCAAATTTCAATAATGTTAAGTTCTCTTAGGTTGTCCTGCTCTATGGGATAATAAATGGAAATTTGTGGAAATATATTTAATATACGTTCTTTTGCTACTTGGCTGAGCTTGAGAAAACCGGCATAAGTTTTATTGAACCTGATTCTTTATTTAAATGCAGTATATTCTGTATTACATTTTGCAAAGACAGATCTTTATCCAGGCTGAAATTCAGGCTGAAACACCACAAAATCTCTACTGAGTAGAGTTTGAGCTCGTGCACAAACAAATACATTCATTTAAACTTATTGTTACTGCAAAGAATACTGCTAATGAATGCAATGTGAGCTGTAGCAGAGCCAAGAAATGTTCATAGCGGTGGCCAGGCTGAGACCATATTTCACTAATTCTGCTCACTCATTCACTCATTTTTTCATTTATTCACTCAGGCAAAGGTGGCTAGTAATTGAGCACCAAGCGTATGGATACACCATTAGCAATAATTTACATTTAGCTGACGCTTTTATCCAAAGGGACTTACAATTGCTTTATATTTCAGAGGTCACAGTGGGTTTGAACCCGGGTCTCTCACCAAAGGCATGTGTCTTATCCACTGCACCATCATCCCCCGTAATACATATGGCTATGTTTTGCTTTTACCAAATGTGGGTATATAAATACTGTAAACCCTTAATATTTTTGTACATACACTGTACTGAGGGTAGAAATAATAGTGACGATCTATTTTAAATAAATGAGCCAAGAACTTAAAGTAGAAATTAAAAGTTTGGAACCCATAAAATTCTCTACATTGACCCTGTGTTTGCAAAAGTTGGGGGGGCTTTTTTCTGTCCCTATACATTCGTTTTCATTGTTATCTGTTATCTATTTGTTTGCCTGTAACCTGTGCAAATAAACATACTCAAACCTAAATAGTCTATCGGGCAGCCACCCTTTAGTTTATGGTGGCGATGACCACTGCTGGCCACCTCTTGGCTCTGACATGGAAGCTAGTCATTTTAGACATCTGAAACCATCAATCTGCATCCGCTGATTTCCCTCTGGTGTCATTGTGCACAAGCCTGTGATTTGCACATGATACTTTAGAGGACCTACCTGATGCACTAGCATAATTGCATGATCTCCTTGTATCTGTGCCTGCCCACAGTTACTAACTATCCCTTCTTTGAACCCAGTCCAATGAGCACAAGGAGGAAAATAAAGCCCAGGAGCCAAAGAAACGAGAGCGGCGCCAGCTGAAGACCAAGCGCCTGAGGGAGTACACTATTAAGTCGCACTCAAGCATGCCACCCAACAACACTTATGTAAACTTTGAGCGCTTTGCCCAGGTGGTGGAGGACATCGACCAGATGGAGAGCTCGTTCGTTAGCCTGGCAGCAGCCCATGACTCTCTGCAAGAAGATATCGATGCCATGGTGTCCATATACAATGAAAAGGAGGCCTGGTACAAGGAGGAGAGTGAAGGAGTGCGCCACGAGCTCTCGCAAATCCGCTATGAGTTCCGTAAGGTGGAGGCCTTTAAGAGGAGTCTGCAGGACGACATGCAGGCTTTCAGCTCCGGCCTCTGTGCCATCAGCAACCGCTACCAGGAGAGACAGACCCACTTCGATGCACTGCGTCTGGAGCTTAGCAATGAGCTGAAATGGGTGCAGGAGGTGGTGGGTTCATTTCCCATGGACGGAGGTGGTGGAGGATACCCCAACTGCAACTTCTCCACCGTCTTCAACGACGACGTGAACGAAGCCCTGAAAGAGCTGCTGAACCGCTCCTGTGGAGGAGAGCTGCTGTCCGGGATCAACCTGGAGTTTGAGACCGGACAGCAAAGATAAATGACAATTATCCAACGAAGGTTAAAGTCAAGGGCAACTTGGTTGAAGATACTGGAAGACGTTTCGTCCCTCATCCAAAGGACTTCTTCAGTTCTGACTTCTTTTTTTTTTAAACCCAAGAACACACTAAGACAGATGCTGGTCCACCCCAAAGACCGCACACCCAAACACAAGAAAAGCAATCTAGTGTATGCGGTCCAATGCAGTGAGGAATGCACAGACCTGTATATTGGGGAGACTAAACAACCACTACACAAACGCATGGCTCAACACAGAAGGGCCAACTCCTCAGGTCAAGACTCTGCAGTCTACTTACATCTGAAGGACAGAGGACACTCGTTTGAGGACCACCAGGTGCACATTTTAGACAGAGAAGATGGATGGTTTGAAAGAGGTGTCAAGGAAGCATCTACACCAGGGTCGAGAAGCCGTCATTG
>NC_060169.1:2833698-2858206 GCF_021292245.1 Micropterus dolomieu | reverse complement strand
CCTGTATATTGGGGAGACTAAACAACCACTACACAAACGCATGGCTCAACACAGAAGGGCCAACTCCTCAGGTCAAGACTCTGCAGTCTACTTACATCTGAAGGACAGAGGACACTCGTTTGAGGACCACCAGGTGCACATTTTAGACAGAGAAGATGGATGGTTTGAAAGAGGTGTCAAGGAAGCATCTACACCAGGGTCGAGAAGCCGTCATTGAACAGGGGAGGGGGTCTACGCCAACACTTATCCCCCACTTACAATGCTGTCCTTGGTCGTTCAGTCTTGGCCACCGGCTTGGCTGTCGTTACAGCAACCAGGAACACTAACGAACCAGCGGTATCGATGACCCAGGCCAACGACCCTACTGAGGTTAAATAGCTGAGTTTCCCTGCCAGTCAGTCAGAACTGAAGAAGTCCTTTGGATGAGGGACGAAACGTCTTCCAGTATCTTCAACCAAGTCCAGTTGCCCTTGACTTTAACCTTCGCTGGATAACTATGACCTGGATGACTGAGAATCTTCACAGACATATTGCTTAACAACTATTTCAAAAAGCTTATTGTCTCATAAAATGATTATTTGAACGGCGTCAAGCGCTAAAGGATGATTACTGTTCCTACACATAAAGATTTGGCAGTTTCACATCAGAGAAGTAAAATCCTGCTTTTGCAGAGAAACTGTACATTTTCATGCTGAAAATAATAATGAACAAAAAGCGATGTACTCACATGCAGCGCAATGTTAAGCAAAAGCATTTCAGTGTGATATTTGGTCAAAAACGTCACTCTGTTGAGCTGTGTGTTGGCGATAGAGGTAAAGACCAGTAACAGCTTTTTCATTTGTGTATTTTGTCTAAGACAGCTTAATATAAACACTGTTAATATTAGTACTATGGATGTGTGTGTGTGTGTGTGTTGTTAAATGCTTTACTGTTTTGTGAGCACATGGGATATTGATAAAATCACATACATTTACAAATGTTTTTTAAATGAAATTAAATTCATTCAAACACTCGGTTACACGTGAGTTCAGATTGATCAATACTGTGACAGCCAGCTGATGTTTACACAAGCGCGCTTTCACAACATTGTTTGCTTTGTTTGTTTGGACTAGACCGTAGCACCCATAACATTAATGCTATTTCTGGAATATTCATGAATGTATGTGTGTATCAGCACGTACAGAAGATCTGAGTGTTCGCTCGAGTCCAGAGAACCAGTTTATGACTTTGTTGACTTTTATGTTACTAAGTCAAGGTTATTTTTTTCTAGAGAGCTGGTAGCATTTTGGGCATTTAATGTCCTTGCAGTTCATGAAAAACAATAAAGTATCTATACTTATAGTGCTAAAGTATCCAAACTGAAATTGCTTGAATATAATTAAGAATTTAAGATGAATTGTGTTGGTTCCTTGATGCGGTATTTTCTGATGAGTAATTAGAGCAGTCTGCAGAAAAACATGACGTTGATGATGTTTTTGCTGGTAAAATGGTCTCATGATTCATTTGAAGCCGGTGAATCGTGGAGCTAAGACGTATGTGAGCCATGGGGCGTTAGTCGTGACGCAGGGATATGCTGGAACAGATCAGAGAGTGCGACCAGCTGAGACACGACTGAGACTTCAGACTAGGAGGGGAAGCAACACCTGCTGTAATCTACACCCAGATAGCTCCCTCTCGCTCCATATGCAGATACAACTATTCTGAGAGCACATACGTATTAATGCTCATTTTACATGTTAGACTGGATCTGAGCAGCACTATTCATAACTAACTGAGGTATTTAAACGTATTCTTCTTTTCCCCACAACAGTTCAAACTCCCCATATTTAACCACAACCTGCAGGTTCTTCTTTTAGGAAAATAATTCAGCACACAAAACGCGACCGATGTATAAAAGTTGATGTGTTCTCCAACTGTGAGCAGGTTAACATCAAAAAGTCAGCAGGAGATAAAAGATCAAGCCTATTTACCACTCGGGAAGCTTCAAAGTGGCACATTTAAAGGCATTTAAAACGTAGTGGCTGTTAACCTTTTCACACCACTCTGAAAAATGTCTCTCTGGCACTCTGAAAATTATCAGTATTATAAAGTTAACATTTATGTAACATGATGTCTGGGCAAGACAGAAGAGGGTGCATGAAACAGCATCCATTATGCTTGTTCCTGGGGTCAATAGGTATTCTGCTTAGGCACCTAGTTGTAATAGATGAAGTATGTGGAGGGAAAATAACAACTAATAGGAGCGTGGATATTGGCGTTTGACGCTGCTGTGTGGAGAAAGCGCCTCTTAACACGCCCTGACATGTGACTCAGGAAATGATTTATTTTATTTATAGATTTTCAGATGCTGGGAAAACGATTAGAAATCATGTAATTGGTTTAAAGTCATTCCATTAGATTTGTCTGGTGGCCCGAATTACTACTTTGTGTGCTGACAAGCAGGAAACTGTCAGCTAACAGGTTACAACTTTGTGGTGATAGTATGTGAGGGCTGTGTGTCTGTTCTGGCCCTTGTGGCCAAAAACACAATTTTGCAACTTTAGGCACACCAGTGCTGAATGAAGAAAGCAGCCCAGTGTTTTAACAGTCATGAAAGTGGAAAGTGACTGTATCAAGTTCAAGTCATCTTAATCTGGAGACAGATGATACCAACAGTTAAATATCAGTATGTGAAATAGGTTTAAGTCAAGAAGAACCTTTTACTCTACTTCTTCATTGTATATTTAAAATCTTTATAACTGTTGAAATTTGCAGATGACATGTCTTTAGTGGGACTGGCTAGAAATGGTGTATATATATAGGGCTGAGGCTGAAGCTTAACTCAAGTGGTACAGTGTTAAGAATTTAGACCTCTGCTGAGAAAGCACTGGCCAGGGAGCCAATGGTTTAGCTCACATCTCTCTTGCAGATGTGATGATAGGAAAAAATCACAATATGAAGCTGTTGTGGAAACTTGTGCTCACTGCATCTAAAACAGGGCTGGGAGCTTCCTTCTAATCCATCCACACCATCAGAGTGGAAACGCAGATGCAGAAATTACTCAGGCTGCTGGCCTTTTGCAACCTGCAGAAAGGCTCTTCAAGCAGCTTCCTGCACATTTCAGATAATTGATTAGACGTTTAAAGTCAATACCAGACATTTGCAACAGCTTATCAGGCGTGAGGATTTGTTGCTGTTTTGTGGTTTCATTCAAGAGTAAATAAAATATCCTATAAACATCTAGTTCTTTGCAGGTGGTCAGCCAAAATTGACTACTTTTAGATGTCAGCTTGGACTCTTATCAGTATCACTTTTATATTTGACTTTATAAACTTAAGATTTGATAAACAATATATTTACAGACAATAAAAATAATCATTGCTTGTGACTAAAGCCACTAAGGCCAGCTGAACCCGTTGAAAACATTTAAAAGAATGAATGGAAGAAAGAAATTATAGCAAAGAAAATAACAAATAACTGCAACAAAACAAAGTTTGATTCAACAGAAAAAATTTAGTTATGCCAAGAACAAAATGAAACAAAACAGGAAACAGAAAAAAACTTCAGCTATAAAAAGGTTGAAGCTTTGTCGTATTGCTGACAGACTGTTTACTGGTGGCCATAGATACTAAAATACAGCCTGAACACTGACAGCACTGCATGAGGATTTCAACTTCCACAAAATGGTGAGCAACACTTCCTTTATTTAAAATGCCAATCCATAATAATAATAATAATAATAATAATAATTGTCTCCACCTGTTCATCCAAACAGCTAATGAGACTGGATCTCTCAGTGGTGAAAGATGAAGTTCAATTGTATTTTGAAACATGTTAAGCAAAAAATAAGGGCTGGCCAGGTGGCCTATAGAAGTGGTTCTCAAAATGGAGTCCGGGGATCCCCAGGGGTCCTTAAGGGGGTTCTAGCGGATCCCCAGCATCCCATGCATAAGTAACTAAATGACAGACTAGTCATGGATTTAATAAAATCTCTGTAATAAAACATCTATCAGATGTGCGACCCTGGTACAAAATCTCATCAAATGGGCGTCCGTGGTCTAATTTGTGTCAGTTTAGGGGTCCTTGACATGAAAAAGTTTGAGAACCACTGGCCTAGAGGCCTGTAACTGCAACATCATGGTTCAAGTGAGGCTGCAGGAAAATGTATTGCCCCCCCCCCCCTCTGGATTTATTTCCTGTCAGCTGTCTAATGTTGACAGCTTAAAAAGGCAAACAGCAAATAGGATGGGCTTCTGAGATAAGGAGTACTGCAGCGTAGGCAGCCTATAGGGGCCTGCATTGCAAAGATAAACACAAAAACCTACTTTAGACATTTAACACTACATTATGTCACAACTGCGTGAATTTCTATTAGGCAAGTAAAGTTTATTTGTATAGCACATTTCAACAACAAGACAATTCATAGTTATTTACATAAAACACAAAAGCAACATAGGGAAATTTACAAAATATTTTAAAATACATTTTTTTAAAGAGTTAAATATAAAATTAAAACAGGACAGTAAAAGTTACAGTAATTAACTTCAAGATAATAATCCATCCATAGTTCAACCGCTTATCCTGTGTACAGGAGCCAATCCCAGCAGACATCGGGGTACAAGGCGGGGTACACCAGTCCATATACAAACAACCACTCACACCTAAGGACCATTTAGAGTCACCAGTTAACCTAGCCTGCATGTCTTTGGTTGGTGGAAGGAAGCTGGTGCACCCGGAGAGAACTCACGCACAGGGAGAACGTGCAAACTCCACACGGAAAGGCCTGGGATGACCACGACGGCGCTAACCACTCCACCACTGTGCTGCCCATAATAATAATAATAATAATAATTATATTTAAAAAATAGGACAGTAAAAGTTATTGTTATTAACTTCAATATAATAATAATAGCAATAATTATACTAAAAAATAATGAAAAAAAAAAACAAGTTACAAAGCAAGAAAACAAAGAAATTAAGGCAACAGTTAAAATAAAATGAAACTAATTTTACAATTGCTTTTATTATATTTTGCATGCTTTTGATGTGTTGTGCTTGGGTGTTTACTTGATTTTATGTGCAGCACGTTGAGCTGCAAATCTTTTTATGAAATGTGCTTCAAAATATTATAAAAATAATAATAATAATAATAATAATAATGTTAACAATTAAACAAATTAGTTGTAATGTAGCCTACTACAATTTACTGTTGATAAGCATGTATTTGTCCTCTTTATTTTTAGACCTAAAATGTTGTCCTTTACTCACATTTTAATTTAATCATGCAAAACATGCAACGCCAGCAGTGAAGCCGTCAAGACAAACTGCATGTATCATAAATGGTATTTAAAACAGTGAGATGGCGGTTTTAGGCTACATATTGCTAAAAAACCAGGCGACTGTGCGCTTTTTCAGCCCCTTTGTCTCTGTGGGCGTGAATGACTATATGCCATGAGAGCACACACTGACAGCACATGGAGACAGAGAGAGTGCATGTAGGCAGACAGACAGGCAGGAAAGTCATCACACACACAGAGAGACAGAAAGACAGAGAGACAGACAGGCAGGCAGGCAGGCAGGCAGGCAGACAGACAGACAGACAGACAGGTCCCAGCGTCACCGCGTCACCGCCCTGCGCTGGGGCTCGCGGAGGGTTGTGGCTGAGCGGACTGCTCTCCGCTCCCAGTTGCGGTGGAAGGTACGGCAGAGGCGGGCGGAGGCATGGAAATCCATGCGTGGTTCTCTCTCCTTTCACAATAACGCTACCAAAGCGTACGGATATTGTCTCAACTGCTTATGCAATGAAGCACAGTTAGGTTATTGTGCGAGCACAACGCGAAGAAGAGGAGGCCCTTGACGGTTACACTGGTAAGCGAGCAATTTTATTCCAGCTAGAAAGTGGAGCTAGCGAGCTAACCTGCTATGATACAGCGGATAAGCCAACCTAATACTGGCCAAAACAGCGCAAGCTCTCCGGAGTTGGGCTTTTCTGACGGGTTTGCGCACTAGTACGACTACATATCTTATTTATTAGCGCCCTGTCATGACTGCACTTCACGGGTTTACGTCTGTGTTCAGGTATTTTATGCTTTGCTAGCTGAGTGACGTGAGGAAAGTTAGCTAACGTTAGCTAACGTAAACAGTAACGTCAGTTCACAGTCATCTTTTGATTTGTTGCAACAAAACAAAACAAACAACACAACATTTAACGCTGACGTGTTTTGTTTGCCACGACAGCTAGTTAAAGGTTGGTGTTAACGTTAGTCTCATTGTAACGCCAGTGATTTGTTATTAGCTGTTAACTGTCTTGTTATCTGACCCAACAAGCGGGTTAGCATCCATCTCTGCTAGCTGGCTGTCTAATGTCATCTGCCGGTGGTTTGATGTTTTATGTGCTAACAAGCAAAATTATACCGATGTTAGCTCGGGCCCGTTGCTGCAGATGAGTTGTTAGCTAGCTAAGCTGCTAATAGTGCCTAAACAACTCAAGTGTTGCCTGTAACCTTATCTGAGTGACTGTTAACACCTTGAAGGAGGGTCTGAAGAATGTCACTCACCTTCACTATAACCTGCAGCAAGAATGACAGCAAGCACAAAATTTCTGCGATATTTCAGTCGTTATATTTGCTTATACAACAGGAGGATGGATTTATAGTAACTCAGGCTGCAGTGAGTATTCACAAGTTCTTCGGTGTCTTGGTCTGCACACTCCCATGGTGAACCACAGCTTCACACAGTATGGATTATTATTAGTGAACATGATTTTGCTACAAAATGCAATGGGATATTCTGCTTAAATAGGTGCATTTTGGTTCAAGTCCGCAGCATTTCCATGTCAGTTTGTCAGAGAAGGATGTGGTTCTGTAATTCATATAGGCTTTATTATGGGGAAAAAAAAAAATCACTATCATGTCTGTTCCCATGACATGACCATTGTGGATAGTAGTGGTCCACTGATATGGGTTTTCAATGACCGATGCCGATATTTAGAGATCAGGGCGGCCAATCGCAGATATATAATGCCGATATCAAATCAAGGAAATGTCATGTATAATGGGATACAGTTCATTCAGCTGCATTATTCTCTACGGTCAGTGTTTCCCACACATAGACTTTACTTAGGCAGGCCGCCCATGTAGGCTATATTAACAGTCGGCAACCCAGGTATTAGCTGACTTATTTTAGCATTTTGCAGGAAAACACAGAGAGAGTTGTTATCTATTATGTTACAAGACGGACCAGGTAAAGCAACAGTGAACACACCAGTGCAGATGTCATTTATTAGCTACCACGTTCAGGGTGCAAAATGTTTAAAGTCCACCAGCCACTCAATAGATCACCATTGTTTTTTGGCTGGTGATGAAGTAAATCTACCCTCCATTTGCATATTTTACCAGCGTTTGGCTGGTGGTGGCTGCTGCTAATTTTGGAGCCTTACCACTTTTGTTTCATCTTCATAGGCTACTTTATTAACAAGCCTCCTCCACATACGGCGCACCTGCTGCTGAAATCCTGAAAACGTTTCAGAAAACCAAATATGTCGACTTTATAGAACGTACTACTGATGGAAAAAGTTAACAGAGACGACACAAAACTTACGTGCAGAAAGACACAGATGTGTCTGCAGACATTTTTAAATCGGCCTTGTGATTGCCGATGCTGATAATCTCAAAATGCCAGATATCGGCCCAATTAATCGGTTGACCGATAGATCAAGTTATTCTCACACTAGACCTTGTGTTTGGCTTACGAGGCTTAGCAGCAGTGTAGTGACGAAAACAACCCTTGGTAACTCTTCTGTTTCTTTGCCGGTCATATCTCCAGACATTTTTCTTTCGTGCAACTGACTAACGTCACTTCTGAGTCTCTTGTGATGCCCGCTTATTCATTATAAAGCTTCCACAACAGTGTTGAAAGGTTTTGTCTGCTTTTGCCAGGAATGTTACTGTTTTGGTTGCTATACCTGGCGTACAACTTAAAAAAAAAAATCATACTAGCTGCTGAACCTCAAATTGTGTGTTACTGTACTTAATCTTACAGATAAGGCCAGACTGATATAGTAGAGGCTGTCAATGCATCCCACAATCTGTTTGTCAGCAGGTCCATCGTCTTGTCAATCCACATGCAGTTTACCGCTCGCCTCCATAGTTATTTCAGTTTCTGTTCACAAGTCAGATAAATCAGTGTAGGCGCTGAAAGGGGTTTTATTCCAGCAGTGAGATAATAGGCTGCAGTTTACAGTAATTACATTAAATCTATGATGGATCTCATCTGGTTATACAAACGAAACTTCACTAAATCTTTAGTTTGTTCCCAAAGAAGTGCTGATTGAAGTTGAAGTTATTTCTGAGGCTCTTGTTCGTGGTTGCATTGAAGGTTCCACCCTAACTTACGTACACGATAGAGATTGGTATGAGGAACACCTGTCAATACAGGAAACCTCACGGCCTCGTCGCTCATTAGGTGCATTGTCCTTTGGCTCTGAAACCTCTTGCAACAACAACAGCTTGTAGCAGTGTGTGAACAACACTTGAATCTGAACCAGCATGTGTTGAGTTTTAGTGATTATAACCCTTTTACTCACAGCTGCAAGAGCGTGAGCGTTTTATGAACGGATTGAGATGGTGATGTTGCCGTTTATCACGTCTTTATACCTGGTGTACATGATGTCAAGACTTACTGGAAGGCAGCAGAAGCAGTAGGGTTGGCTGCAGAGACCTAATCTGAATTGGGATTCGATCACGTTCATAGATTGATTGAGCAGAATCGGAAATATAAAAAATATATTATACCCAGCCTCATGAAGATAAGATTTTTAAATTTATCTCTGTTTCACTGTGGAAATTCACCTGTCACAGCAGCTCCAGATACAACATAACAGAGAAGAAAATATATACTACATTATATACATATATTACAATATATTACATTTCATAGCATTAAAGAAAGGTTAAATGTCTTTTTCTTTATCGTAAAAGGTAAAATGAGTCAAACTGACATACAACAATAGAGTAAGTTTAAAAGAAGCAAGTCCATGTGAAAGTCTTTTCTTGTTTATATCTGTCAATCTCTATACTTTCATTCCTTGTGTAGTTTTATTCCTGTGGCCAAACATTTCCAGCCCTCACTGGTGTCACTTATTCTGATAGTAACAAAGCACGAGTTTGAATATGAATATGCACCTTGCAGAATTGCTCCTACGTGGAGTAAATAAGATTATATGTTTCAGTGAAATAATCCTTTAATGAATTTAATTTTCAGTTCAGTAATGCGTGTGTGCTTCTATTAAACAGTGTTGCTTTTGTGCGGTTATGTGAAGCCACTGCTAAAGCAGCAAAACCACAGAAGATGATGATAAAAAATATCTGTTCAGGCACTGTATACATAACTGACCAACAATTTACAAGAAAGGATCAGTCTGAATGTATTATGAGATTATGAACAATTAATCAAAATAATATTGAAGTTGCAGTATGTCCAAATGCAATATCCAAATCGCAGGAGCTGCTATTTTTAGGTAAAAAAAACCAGCATCATAATGAAGTACTGAGTGCTGCAGAGATGCCCCTGCCTACTAATCTTGTTCTCCAGATGTAGGAAAATGTGCATTTGGTACAGACCCCAACAAATGTCACATCATCGTGATTTTAATACTTCTGTCAGTGAAAATGAATTTTTTTTTTTTACCACTTCGTGCTGCCCTGAAGTTCCCAGAAAGTAATTTTATTCAGAAGAGATGCTTTCAGCTTGCAAGTAATTATTTAAACAGACTAGAACTTTTCTTTTAGCAGACATCCCTATTCTGTATTTATTATTATTTTTTTAAACCAGAGTTCCCTTGAGATTAATCTCTTTTTGTGAGGAAGACCTGGCCAAGATAGCACACCATTACCAGGTTACAAAGACTGTAGGGCAGATCTAGACAACCTGGACTGTGTTACTCATCTGTTTTGCTAGCACAAAGGTCCATTTTAAGGAAAATGTTTGTCATCCAGCTCACGTGTTTGATGAGAAAGTTGCTGTTCACAAGCTTGATATCAACATTTTGTATGATGTCGACTCAATGTCTTCAGGTCTGATGGCTCCAGAGTGACATGCCATGGCTTTAATGATCCCCCCGGTGAAACTCAAATGGCTGGAGCACCTGAACAGCTCATGGATTACGGAGGACAGCGAGTCCATAGCCACACGGGAGGGAGTGTCGGTGCTCTACTCAAAGCTGCTGACCAACAAAGAGGCTGTGCTGCTGCCCCAGCAGGTGCTGTGTCTGAAGGGCCCCCAGCTTCCAGACTTTGAGCGTGAATCCCTCTCCAGCGATGAGCAGGAGCACTACCTCGATGCTCTACTCAGCAGCCAGTTGGCCTTGGCCAAGATGGTCTGCTCTGACTCTCCCTTTGCCGCTGCCCTGCGCAAACGTGTGCTGGTGCTCCAGCGTATCTTCTACGCGCTTTCCAACAAGTACCACGACAAGGGAAAGGTCAAGCAGCAGCAGCACTCTCCAGAGAACAACTCGGGCTCGGCCGATCTGCACTCTGTCAGCGAGCGGCCACGCTCCAGCACCGACGCCCTCATTGAGATGGGTGTTCGCACTGGCCTCAGCCTTCTTTTTGCTCTGCTGCGCCAAAGCTGGATGATGCCTCCTCCGCCTAGCCCTGGTGGAGGTCCTGGGGGCAACATAAACTTGTGCAATGATGTCATTCACACAGCCATTGATGTGGTTAGCTCCCTGCCACCCCTCTCTCTGGCCAATGAGAGCAAGATCCCACCAATGGGCCTGGACTGCCTGGCCCAGGTCACCACTTTCCTGAAGGGAGTGACGATGCCAAACTCTGGGGCCGATATTTTAGGGCGACGCCTTGCCTCAGAGCTACTGCTAGGGCTGGCTTCCCAGAGGGGTTCCCTGCGCTACTTGCTGGAGTGGATTGAGATGGCCTTGGCTGCATCAGCTGTGGTCAGTACTATGGAGGAGAATAAGGTGCTACAGAACCAGGAGGGGCTCATCGGCTATGATTGTTTCATGAACATCCTCATGCAGATGAGACGCTCTTTGGTACGTAAACATTAACAATATTGGAAGTTTTTTTGTGGTTTATTAACCGTCTGCTTACATCAAAGACGCAGTATCCTCGACAGCTATTTCAGAATCAGAAATACTTTATTGAATTCTTTTGTCACAGTTGCACACTTATCTAGGCATCAGGAATAGAAATAATTATAGAAAGTAGTTAGAATAAAGAGTATATAAATATAAGTTTATAAATGTACAATATTTACATTATTTTCATTGCTCTGAGCCGTCAAATGGGCTAAAAAATGTTATGCTCATTCTTTTCAGTATTAAATGAGATACTATTCATTTAACCAATTTGTTTTACCTCAAGGCAATGAGCAACAAAATTAAGTCTATATCTATATTAGGGCTGAAACGATTTATCGATAAAATCGATTAATAAAATGCTTCGACACAAATTCTTTGCATCGTAGCTTCGTTTAATCAATGTAACTATACAGCACACTGTTTCGCAGGGACATTTATTACTGTCGCACATCGCGCTTACATGTGATTATAATGGAGCTGTTTGCAAAGTGGAGGAAGAGAGAGAAAATAGGCAGGGACAAAGAAGAAAGTATCCAAAGTATGTTATTATTTCAAGCTAAAGAAAACAACAACTCTGTAATGTCACAGTCCGTCCGCCGTAAAACGAAACTTATGTCGCCTCAAAAGTACTTCTTAAACGACGCATTGATGAATCGTTGAACAAAAATCTATCGAAGCTTCGAATACTAAAATCATCGTCAGCTGCAGCCCTAATCTACATGCTTTAATGCGCAGGTACTATGAGCTCAAGGTGTGATAACTGAAGCAATTTACTTGATCATTAAAGCATGAAATAAAACTTCTTCAATCTTTTGTCGTACACTTTTCAAGTTTCATGTTTTTTTTCAAAGATTTTTAGTTCTTGGTTTAACTGGTTTGAAGCTGTGAATGGTCTAAACATTGATTTGTGTTTGGGATCGTCTCAGGGCTCCTCAGCCGATCGCAGCCAATGGCGAGAACCCACACGGACCTCTGATGGCCTGTGCTCGTTGTATGAGGCAGCGCTCTGTCTTTTTGAAGAAGTAAGGAATTTAAGCAGCATCACATTCAGGATTTTGGATTATTATACTTTATGTACACAACAGCTAAACATGCTAATATAGAAAAGCGGATAGCTGGATTTTTTATTTTAGATCCTTGTGCTAAAATGCCAAATAAATTCTTTAATCGGGTCCTTTTCTTCCAGGTATGTCGAATGGCATCAGACTACTCTCGCACCTGCGTCAGTCCAGACAGCATCCAGACGGGGGAGGCACCTGTGGTGTCTGAAACCTGTGAGGTTTATGTGTGGGGCAGTAATAGCAGCCACCAGCTAGTGGAGGGTACACAGGAGAAGATCCTGCAGCCCAAGCTGGCCGCCAGCTTCGCTGATGCACAGACGGTAAGAAGAAACAGTCCACACGTGTGCTGTAGCTGTAGTATGTCTGCACATGTTGAGGGATAAAAACATCTGTTATCCTGTATTCATCACGAGAAATGGAGAACATGAGCTTGAAAATCAATTTTGCTAGGATTTGGCAAATAGTTTGATGACTTTAAAAGGGAAAAATATTTTCCCGTGAAGGCATTAATTATACTGCTTTAAAGCTTTAAAGACGTGATGATTTGATGATAATGCATTCAAATTCAAATTTCTCTGGTTCTCCCAAAGACGAACTACAGCTGTAGATCAAAACAAAGTGATACGCTGAATTTGTTAGATCAAAGATAGGGACTTCAGTAAAGCAACTACAGGGAACTTTCATTTTGTGTTGATTCTGGCCGCCCCTGTGGACAGAAGTCGTGGTGTTGCTGGCTTACGTGTGCATTTGTCTTATAAGCAAATATAAGAAAGACGCAACTTATTTTTAAGACTTTTTTTTTTAAACAGCTGTTTGCAGGATGCATCGCAATGAGTTGATCTAATCTATTTGTGGCTATGTAAGATTGTAATATGACGATGGTGGAACAAAATGTCTTAGTACCGTTAGTATGCCTAGATTGCTCAGTAAAAAGTAATTTTTTTAAGAACGCTAAACATTCCCTGGTTACGTTACGTCGTCATAATAATAAGCCAACAGCAAGATATAGTTTGGTAGCAAGGCCTCCTGCTTCCTTTTAACTGGCTAACGTACCACTCACTGTGATACTTTGCCTGGGGAAATGTAAACATAGCCTCAAATCGTGTAAACTGTTTGTCAGATTTTGAGGGGAATTGGACTCATTGACTCTCGTTTGCTTGTATAGGTCATAAAGAGGCATCAGCGTTGTATTGACACTGTTTCAGAACCAGTTAAAACACCTTGTAGTTGCTTTAAGTTGGAGGAGAAGACAGCATCAATATTATTATTTCGCTTCTACAATGTCTTCTGTTTTTCTTTTAGGAGAGAAAGGAAAATCCGACAGTTATAAACCGTATAATTCACAATTTTCCCTCCAACTTTTGTTGTTACTGCATCTCTGCACTTCACGTCTGTACAATATCAGGAAGCAATGATTGATGCCTCTTAGGGCATTGACTCTTAAAAAAGGAGGAATCACAAACAGTCATATGTTATTCTGTCTTGTGATGTACTGTAGCATCACTCCATAGCGTTTTGCCACGATGTCAGGAGGATGCGAGTTGGTGTCACTCACTCGGCGACACTGGTGCAACGGTGTGTGAGAATGCTGAGTCAGCCTGCAGTCTTTCACTACACAAACGCACAACTCTTGCTCATTCTCTGCAGATTGAGGCAGGCCAGTACTGCACTTTTGTAATCTCCTCCGACGGCTCTGTTCGGGCCTGCGGGAAGGGCAGCTACGGCCGATTGGGCCTCGGGGACTCTAACAACCAATCGACGCTCAAGAAGCTCACCTTTGAACCCCACCGTGCCATCAAGAAGGTGTCGTCATCCAAGGGCTCAGATGGCCACACGCTGGCCTTCACTACCGAGGGTGAGGTGTTCAGCTGGGGTGACGGTGATTATGGCAAACTGGGCCACGGAAACAGCTCGACACAGAAATACCCTAAACTTATCCAGGGGCCACTACAGGGGAAGGTAGGGTATCACCCAGCATTTGTATACAGCTTAACAGAGGGTGTTTTATTATCACGCAGTATTCTTTTATATCCAGTAATGACTTTAAAGCAGCTGTGAGTAGAGGTATTTTAGATATGACTATCTTCTGTTGCCTCTGTCACTTCGTGAGATGTTTTTGCACCAGAAACAGGAATGGTGTCAGAAAGCGCCTTGTGCTGGTAGATTGCAATAATCATAAGCTGAATACAAAAATCCAGATGGTGCATTAAAATAAAAAAATAATTCTTATAAGCTGCTTTCTTCTATGGTTCCTTTGAAAATATGTAAATGTGCTTTTGCTTGTGTATTTACTGGGATTAATAAAGTGTGATAACGTGTATGGCTTGTGTTTTGTGTCAGGTGGTGGTTTGTGTGTCTGCTGGCTACAGACACAGTGCTGCTGTCAGCGAGGATGGAGAGCTGTACACGTGGGGTGAAGGAGATTTTGGAAGATTAGGTAAGTTGCTGAGCTAATTTCTAAAATAAAAGTAATCTCTTAATATACACCTGTACTTTTCAACTAATTCCCAGTATAGACGTGCTGATTGTTTCTGTACAATTTATGATATTAACAATAATTGACACTCAGATTAGCAACACAGCTGTTTTTAGTTAATTAATGATAGCTATCAGTCAGTCTGTGGTGGATCAGATAGGGATTTATAGGGTTCAGTCAGCCTCACAGCTTTGTACTTGTACTATGTGTTACCTTCTCTAGATCTCGCTGGGTACACTCATAAGAAATAGTTTGCCAACGCGATTACTTTCTACCCAGACTGCAGAGGTTTTAGCAACATACTCAATCTCAAAAATCTCCAGTTTTGATTAGAATATTCTTTATTTTGCCAAAGAAACTTTTGGTGTTCATCCACCCCTTTGTGTCATGGCGGTAAATGTTCTTTGTGATTCTGTGTCTGATAGTAGGGGGAGGTGATTATGCTTTTTATGAGGTGTTCCTGAAAATCACAAGCAAGTAACAGATATATTGTCATGTCAGATTTATGTACATGGCTCAAAATGTACACAATTAACACCCTGTATCCTGCTGCTGCTGACTATGCAGGACTATGGCATACTGTATCCTGACTCATCGATGCCCCTGATGAGCAGGTTTATATACTGTAGAAAACTGTGAGTTTGGGTGTCTCATGCACATCAGATGCTGGCGGTCACAAGCCGTGTTTCCATCAACGTTTTTTAATGTACATCTTGAAGTATTGCATCAGAAAAGGTTGATGGAAACGGCAAAATTCGAAAAAACGTTTTTACGCTCGCTTGAGGTGGTTTTTGCGTAGCGAACTTGTAACTCAGGACCGATCAGCTGTTTCTGCTGTCGGCGTCTGCAGAGTTCTGCATGCCTGCCGAGAATTTCACGCACTGCGCGGCTGGCGGTGGATGCAAATCTGGGCAGGTTCTGCCGAATTATGCATTCACCTCTTAAAGGTCCTTTTCAGATCCTTTGCTCTGCACGCTGATCAAACGGGATAATCACTGCGTATTTTTGCTGAATCTGAGTGTAATAAAATATTAACGACTCTAAACGTTCATAAAATACACACTTCAAATCATTTATCACCATTATTTGGAAGTGCATGCAAGTCTCGGCAGGCATGCAAAACTCTGCATAAAACAGGATATTCCCATAACGTGCTGGTAGCAACTTGCCCGCTTGAAACACATTTCTGAGAACCTCTCCATTTTTCTAAGATCAATGGCCATCAGGTTCATGCGACTGGTTTTGTTTCTGGTTTGGAATCCAGACGTCTTGTTTATTACAGCCACGCGTAACGTCACCTACTGACGTAACTACGCTCGCTGTAGCCTGGTTTATTCGCTCCAAACCAGCTGATGGAAACGCACGTATTTCGCAAATTTCATTAGTTTGGTCTTTTTTGCCACATTTCAAAAGTTAAATACTTAAAATTCTCATGACAGTTGGATGGTATGAAAAACTCTGCATTTGTGTTCTGTGATATTATTTTTTTGTGTGTAAACAACCTTTTTCATTGTTTGGGATTGTAGGTCACGGTGACAGCAACAGTCGAAACATTCCTACCCTGGTTAAAGACATCAGCAATGTGGGAGAGGTGTCATGCGGTAGCTCTCATACTATTGCACTGTCAAAGGATGGACGCACTGTGTGGTCCTTTGGAGGAGGAGACAACGGTGAGTAAACCCTTAACCGGAACTAACTGTGTTGTTAAATGTCTGTCTTAAATCACTGTTGTTCTGTAAATTTATTTGCACTTTGAATAGGACCATTTTCCAAAGTATGTACATTTCTATAGTATGTGTAAAATACTTATATATATTTCTGTACGCTCTGAATTTACAAAGTATTTAAACATTTAAAAAACTACTATTAACTATTGTATTTTTAATGTGTTCAGTGTGTTGAAATTTCAAACCAGCATATGTGTTCCTACTGTAAATGAATCCGACATGTTGCAGGTAAACTAGGTCATGGTGATACTAATCGAGTCTACAAGCCAAAGGTGGTGGAGGCCCTGCAAGGGATGTTCATCAGAAAAGTGTGTGCAGGAAGCCAGTCGTCTCTCGCCTTAACCTCTACCGGCCAGGTAGGACATCATCACTGCTTTGTAAACCAAGTCGGAGGAAAAGCTGCTGTTTGTTGAGGAAAAAGTGGCTTGACGTTTTTAAACTCTTGTCCGAAAGAAGGAGTTTCGTGCAGCATTCCTTTCGACAGCTGTTTTGGGCAGTGATATATTTTAAGGTCAGGACTTGTTATGTAACTTAGCTGTTCTTTCATGGCTTTGTCTCAAAGATGTAGTCTCACCGTTTCTACATCACGGTAGTTTTTGTCTGGGGAAAAGACCAAAATAAACTCCTTTGCAATGAGAATAGCGGAAATAAACTGCTAGTGTTGGTTCATGTCACTTGTTTTCAGGTGTATGCTTGGGGCTGTGGTGCCTGCCTGGGGTGTGGTTCCTCTGAGGCCACAGCACTGAGACCCAAACTAATCGAGGAGCTGGCTACCACCAGGGTGGTGGACATCTCCATAGGGGACAGTCACTGCCTGGCCTTGTCACATGGTAGCTCTCTCTCACTCTGTCCTTCTCTCTTTTCATTAAAAGCATATCTGTAGATGGTTAACTGTAAATGACTGTAAATACTGTGTCGACGGAAACAGATTTGCATGCTGTCAGGGATCAACGCTCAGTGTAACAGCACATGCTAAATCCACTGGCTCTGTCCATCACAGTTTGAATATTACTTTGCGGACACAGTTAACTTTTGAGTTTGTTAAACATGTGACAGAACTGCGTTATGTAACATCAACTACATTCTGCCTTATCATTATTCATATATATTCATATAGCCATATCTATTCAATTTTATTTTTACATCTCCAATTCATAACAGAAATGATCTTATTTGTCTTTTCATATAGAGCACATATAAATACCGTACTCTTTGTATGTATATCTAATATTGTACTGTATATTTTTCTACTCAACCACAACGTAGACAATGAAGTATATGCATGGGGCAACAACTCCATGGGCCAGTGTGGCCAAGGGAACTCCACGGGGCCGATCACCAAGCCCAAGAAGGTTGTCGGCCTGGATGGAGTCGCTGTGCAGCAGATCTCAGCCGGCACTTCCCACAGCCTGGCGTGGACAGCCCTGCCCAGAGACAGGTCAGCTACCATCAGAGTAAACACACTGACTATCAGCGATGGTAACCGTATTCACCGTAACCTGGGTGTTACAGAAAAAATTCACATAAGGGGGAGGGCGGGTGAAGGCGAGTGCTGATGACACAACACCCTGGGACTTGCTTAATAGGGATTGAGCAATATGAGTCAAAGGTCAGTCTGCCGGCAGGTTTTACACTTCTGTGTCACAAACTAACTTCCAGGATCATGTTGTCCGTTTCAAAACAAACACGCTGCTATTTTGGTTCAGAGAAAAGGTGACAGCAGGTGATTTTAAATCTCCAGATAAACCATGCAGTTCTTTTTAGATGAACGTGTGATGTGTGTGTGTGTGTGTGTGTGTGTGTGTGTGTGTGTGTGTGTCGGGTAGGTAGGGGATTATGACAGTACATACTGATAGATGATATAAATTTGCCAGATTTTTCCAGTTTGTTAGTGTTTATCCATAAATGACTAATGAATATACAATATCATATTATATATCATTATTCCATTATAAATTGCATATACAGTGATAGAGGTTTTTATCCATATGGCCAACTCCTATGTGTGTAACATTTATTTTAATATGCATTGTTTACAGGATATAATGTTTCCCTGGCAGAATATTAACAGCCCGTCAATATAAAAATATAAGCAAGAGCTATAAGGTTTTCTGAGCGTTGAAGTGGTTTTAAGGCACTAAGGTTGGCTGTACTTTTCACAAGAAGTACTAATCAGCTTGTGGAAACAGTTGTATAATGTCTTCCGTGGATTTGAAAAATATCCCTGAAGATGTCACCAGGGTTTTCTCAGTTTGGGCTTAAGGTGACTGCGATACAAACTTGGAGGTGTGGGGTTTGGAAGAAGTGGGCATTTAGAAAGGAATGGGGATCTAATGACATACCATTGAGTTGCATTGTGGGAGTTGTAGGATCCAGCGTTTTTGGAGCTTGACCCTTAATACGGCCAAAAACGTCAGGATATCTAAAGCTCTACTGCTTTGATTTTGACCTTTTTTCTTTTAATCTGTCTTATGTGAGGCTCAAAACTTTATGATATGAAGAACTAGAGCACTTGTTAATATTGACTCAATTTGGCCCTCTAGGCAAGTGGTGGCGTGGCACCGGCCCTACTGCGTCGACCTTGAAGAAAGCACCTTCTCCCACTTGCGCTCTTTCCTCGAGCGCTACTGTGACGGCATCAACAGTGAAGTCCCTCCTCTCCCGTTCCCCTCATCCAGGTAAGTACACACAGCCTGCAAGCCTCCGTCACTGCATGTGACGGCTCTGTAAAGCAGAATAACAAAGACTGTGGAAGACAAAAGTGAAGAGAGATTTAGAACAGTTAGGGGATAAACCTGTGTATTTATGGCCCATTACTTGCATTTATTTGTTGTACATTTTCTCATCCTAGTACACCTTCTTTCCTTTTCAAATGTTGATTAAATGTAAATTATAAATATGCCAAGATATATATGCTGATAGAAAATATTACTTTAAGTTCTGAATTTTCAGTATTTTCTGTATTTGCAGAGAGCATCATCACTTCCTTAAGCTGTGCCTTCGGCTTTTGTCCAATCATCTGGCTCTGGCTCTGGCCGGGGGCGTCGCCACCAGTATCTTAGGTCGGCAGGCCAGGCCCCTGAGGAACCTGCTCTTCAGACTGATGGACTCCTCCGTCCCAGATGAGATTCAGGAGGTAAGAGGAAAATTGATGCGCTGTAGATCATGGGGGGAAATTGTCTGCAGCAAAGTAACATACAGACATTGAGACCAAAATAGAAAATGAGTTACAATAAAAAAAAAAAGTGTCAAAACATGGTGACACTATGTTGGGGGAAAAAACTGATGTAGTTAATTATTTGGTTTCAAAAGCCCAAAGTGGCGTCTTCAAATGTTTTCTTTTGTCCAACTTACAGTCCAAAACCCAAAGATATTCAGTTTACACAGATGTAATACAGAAAAAGCACCAAATCCTCACATCTGAGAATCAATAATCGAATTATTGACTAAATGTTTGAGGTCCAAAAATGTATTAAAATCTGGGTTCCTCTGTGTTTTCTAAAATTTACCTTCTTAAATCGAGGAAACTCAGTGAACACATTGTAGGATGTAAGGGCCCGTGTCCACCACAGTGCCTTTTTTTTTTTTTTCAATTAATTGCAATGGGAGCGCCACATGGTAAAAACGGCAGCAGCGTGACGAGGCGCTGGGCGTTTTTTTAGCCGCGATGGGTGATGAGCATTGTTTTTTCGGTAGAGTTGAAAAATGTTCAACTTTGAGGAAAACGCTGCGCTCGTAACCGTCACTTTTTACCCAGCTGTCCAATCACAGTGCTGGAGGGGCGGGACAAACACCGCGCCGAGCCACCTCGGCTCTTGAACCGCAAAATCTCATGAAGCCACAAACGGCGAGTCCGTCCCCTCAATCATGTTTCAGCCGTCTCGTCATGCAGCGCAAAGGCCAGAGCAAGTGGGCCTGCGTACTTTATGGTGACATTTTTACATTCAGCACAGTTAGGTAGCCTACTTGCTTTTATTAGTTTGACATTTTTACTGTGAATTGTCCCTCTTTGGTTGTTCTTTTTGTATTTAGAAGAAAATGCTTTTTTCATGTCACGTTGCTTGAAAAACATCTTGTTCTTTACATGATTAACACAGAGGAAATGACACCGTCATTCCTTAAAATGTCAACAAGTTCTGAATCTGTTACGTCACCTGAAGCAGTGACAATATGTGGATGTGTGTTTGTCCCATCAGGCGGTGATTGAGACTCTGTCTGTGGGGGCGACCATGCTGCTGCCTCCACTGAGAGAGAGGATGGAGCTTCTTCACTCCTTGCTGCCTCAGGGCCCTGACAGATGGGAGAGTCTCTCCAAAGGACAGGTACCCTATGCCACCTAACACCCAGATAGCCTTCCTGCTTTTTAAAACATGGATTTGAAATCAGCAGTTCTGAATCTTTTTAGGTTTGCAAACTTGTAGCAACCAGCCACCAGGATAAAAGCCGCTGATGAATGAATGCACCTAATGTGTGAATACATTTACCAGTGCCTCATTTGTTGTGTCTTGTGCACTGAAAGATTTTGAAAGTAGGGTCAGGTCAGTGATGGATGACACACGCAGCTTTTACATCGCAATGGGTAAGAACTAATTAGCTTAGCTTAGCATAAAGACTGAAAACAGCTAGCCTGGCTCTATCCAAAATCTGCCTACCAGTACTTATTAAAATTTTATTTTAATGTTTATAAAAAACTAAATTGACCATTTGGGGTTTAACTTCTCAAAAACACTTAACATGACAAATGAAATAAGTTGAAAAGAACCTAGAACTGTTTTTTTGTTCAATTTTGTTCAATGTTCAGCTGCTTAGCTTAGAATTTTCTAGCTGTTATATTTATTTTTTTCAGCTGTTGCTTAAGGCTGTGATAACCCCCAGCTGAGGCCTCCTTTTCTCATTGGCCAAACATGTTGACTGTCCGTACATTGGCCTATTTCCCCGATTACTGAATTATTGGTCTGGTGACTGACCTGGGGCCGGTTATACAAAGATATGTTAGACCGGGCTGTAGTGTAGTAGGACTCTCTTAATCGTGCTTTTAGATTTGTCTAAAGCAATTTAGATAAATTATCCACCCTTGCGCCAGTCTAATTCAGAGCTAAGAGTCCATTGTAACTGTCAGTTACAGCTAAGGCTGCAACTAACAGTTATTTTCATTACTGACTAATCTGCCGACTATTTTCATGATTAATCGACTAATCGTTTAGTTTATAAAATGTCAAGAAATTGGGAAAAATGCTCATCTTAATTTTCCAGAGCCCAAAGCAACGTCTTCAGATTTCTTCTTTTGTCCAACCAACAGTCCAAAACTATTAAACTACATCATAAATGACAAAAAATAGCAGCAATTTCTCACATTTTAGGAAGAGTTTCACATTTTTGCTTAAAAAAATGACTGAAATTATTAATCGATTATTACTATAGTTGTCGATTCATTTTCATCGACTAATCAATTAATTGACTAATCATTGCAGCTCAAGTGACGGCTGCTGCTTAGTGGCACCGAATGGCAACAAAAGAGGACAGCACGGCTCATAATTTGTGGTTTGTTAACAGTGCTGAGTTGAAAAATATCCTACCTGAGGTGGTCAAGATATAGACCGCTTTGTGCAACAGAAGAATTTAGACGTCTATCTGAAACCTGGCCTCTGTATAAACCCTCTGTACCAAGACATTTAAAATCAAGTACTGTTGTTTGGTTCTGTTAAAGGCTCAAGTTTTTCAAATCTGGTCAGCAGTCTTGAAATGTGTGTGTGTGTCTGTTCCACAGAGGATGCAGCTAGACATCATCCTGACCAGTCTCCAGGACCACACCCACGTGGCCTCGCTCCTGGGTTACAGCTCTCCTGCTGATGGTCCAGAGGTACTTTCTTCTGGCCCGGGCTTTGCAGCTTCCCCAGATACCGCATACAGCGCCACAGCAGGCCACCCTGATACCCACCTGGCTGAAATCCTCATGAAGACGCTGCTCAGGAACCTGGGCTTTTATACAGTAAGTAGATGATGTTTGGTACAGCTCTTATCAGAGAGAGTAGAGTGCGCTCTTATTGATTTCACCGTGTGTGTTAGTCAATAACAAAGCATTATTTGTGAGATCGTCATTAAGTCAGACATTGCTCAGGAGGAAGTAATCAGTGAAGTCAACATATAGAGCGCCATTGTAACACTCTGCTGTCTCCCTCGCTTCTGTCAGTATTTGAGTGCTGGAGGCAGAGGCATGAGTCATATATAATCCTTTGTTATTATCACCTGCTGCCTTTTTTCCTGGCACAGCAGCGGCTTGTTCCTGTGCCTCGTTCTCTAAAGATGGCGTTTTATTGATTGTAACACACACATATCCACCCACAGGCTTTTTCAAGTGTGTGTGATTATGCAACCCTGAGCAATGAATGGTAATTAGACTGCGAGGCTTTCTGCATTTGAGTCCCTTCTTTTTGGATTCATTGCCTCTTGCTGTATTTTCCCTTTTTGTTCCTCTTTTTTTTTCTGTTTTGGGAAAGTCACATCTAGATAAAGAAATATAATTTAAGAAAAAACCTTAGTGGCTTGATTCAAATTCAATTTAGGTGGTCTATATCAATGGTTCTCAAAGTGGGGTCCGGGGACCCCCAGGGGTCCTTGAGGGAGTTCCAGGGGGTCTCCAGCAAAAAGGGGAATCATTTATTTTTACTATAATTCCATCCATAAGCAACATAGTGACACATGAACGCATGACTATTTTGGTCATGGATTTCATACACTTTCTGAAATAAAACATCTAAAAGCAAATGGGCGATGCTAGAACAAAATCTTATCAAATGGGGGGTCTGTGGTCTAGGGGTCCTTGACGTGAAAAGGTTTGAGAACCACTGGTCTAAATGACCAGTAAGATAGCAAGAATCCAGATTACAAAAGTTGGGGTGTGGATAAAAGTAATGTTTCTCTGTATCTCATAAGGAAAGTTTCATGCCATTTACAACCTCTATAATTAGTCCATGCTCACCATTTGTTAAATTCCTGTTATATTAATAAAAATTGTAAATTGTAAGGGAATGCATTGATGTGAAGTGATTTCAGGTGTGAAAATAAATCTAAAAATAAAAATTGTTAGAAGGACAAACCAAGACATGAAAGTCATTGGGTCTAAGGCCCTGATCAGACAGACAGTGTTTTTTGCAGTGCCTTACGGTTCAGCTCTCTTTTTGTCACAACGGTGCGGTAAAGCGAGTGCAATACCGCCCCCGCTGCTCCGATTCTCCGGCCAATCTCCTGCTCCAGTCTCCCCTCACTCGTGAACAAGACCCCGAGGTACTTGAACTCCTTCACTTGGAGTAAGGACTCATTCCCTACCTGGAGTTGGCACTCCACAGGTTTCCTGCTGAGAACCATGACCACAGATTTAGAGGTGCTAATCCTCATCCCAACCGCTTCGCACTCTGCTGTGAACCGATCCAGTGAGAGCTGAAGGTCACGGACCGATGATGCCATCAGGACCACATCATCTGCAAAAAGCAGTGACAAGATCCCAAGCCCCCCGAACCGCATCTCCTCCTCGCCACGATTATGCCTCGATATCCTGTCCATGAATGTCACAAACAGGATTGGTGACAAAGCGCAGCCCTGGCGAAGGCCAACCCTCACCTAGAAAGAGTCCGACCTACTGCTGAGTTCTCGCAGTGTACAGGGATCGGATAGGCCTGAGAAGGGCCCCCCTCACCCCATACTACCGCAGCTCCTCCCACAGTATCTCCCAGGGGACTCGGTCATACTCCTTCTCCAGATCTACAAAGCACATGTAGACTGGATGGGCATACTGCCAAGCCCACTCCAAGATCCTTGTGAGAGTAAAGAGCTGGTCCGTTGTTCCATGACCAGGACGAAAAGCAATTCCAATTGGCACACACTCTCTGGTCCCCCTTTTTGAACTGAAATTCGGGGTTTAGTATCTTGCCCAAGGACACTTCGACTTGCAGCCTGGAGGAGCCGGGGATTGAACCGCTGACCTTCCAATTAACGGGCAACCTCCTGAGCCACAGCCGCCCCATCGTTACTGTACACAGCTTGAACGATTCCCTGCTTCCCCCTCCCGAGTCGGCGGACAGTTCTCCAGAAACACTTCGGTGCCGACCGAAAGTCCTTCTCCATGTCTTCTCCGAACTTCTCCCACACCCGCTGTTTTGCATTTGCCACA